>NW_023361360.1:0-206 GCF_001411555.2 Juglans regia
CCCATGGCCTGCCTTGACAGCCCCGCTGGAAGCCCCATGGCTTGCCTTGGCAGCCCCGTGGCAAGCCCCATGGCCTGCCTTGACAGCCCCATGGCTAGCCTTGACAGCCCCGTGGCAAGCCCCATGGCCTGACTTGACAGCCCCATGGCATGCCTTGGCAGCCCCGTGGCAAGCCCCATGGCATGCCTTGGCAGCCCCGCTCGCAC
>NW_023361361.1:0-201 GCF_001411555.2 Juglans regia
AAGATTGCTTTTGTAGAGTTTGTGTGATCTACGGTGTTCTTCGTCGGACCTTTGTGTGCTTGACATGGTAGGCAAAGCACCACGGGTGTGTCGCGGCGTGCCTTGGGGCAAGCCATGGGCCAAGCCATGGGGAGCCATGGGGCTTGCCGCGGGGCTGTCAAGGCAAGCCATGGGGCTGCCATGGCAAGCCATGGGGCGTGC
>NW_023361362.1:0-213 GCF_001411555.2 Juglans regia
AGTTAATAATTACTTAATGATGAATTAGTGATAGGATTAGGTTAATTAGTCAAATGAAAATTATATACTTAATATATATAAATTATTAAATTATATATATATATATTTAATTCGGTCCGGTCCGGTCCGAAAACCCGCCGGACCGTGGACCGGACCGAATTAATTCGGTCCTCTGATTTTTGGACCGGACCGGACCGGAACAACTCTCGGTCC
>NW_023361363.1:0-215 GCF_001411555.2 Juglans regia
GGGGGGGGGGGGGGATTTCATTTCTAATTAACCCAGGCATGAAACGTCGTCGTTTCATGCCTGGGTTTAAAAAAAAAAAAAAACCTACACATGAAACGACGTCGTTTCATGCATACTTTTTATTATATATATATATATATATATGAACAGTAATTGGCAGGGCGGGGCGGGGGATTTGCGGGGCGGGGGTCACCCCCACCCCCCCCCCGCCCCCC
>NW_023361364.1:0-210 GCF_001411555.2 Juglans regia
CCGGATCCCCCCGAGAGCAACAATGTGCGTAGCACTGGGTGCCATACCACCACCCGCCGTGCAAAAGCATGTTGCAAAGGAGGCACCCAAACAAATAGGCCCAACCGCCATGGGGTAGACTAGAGCACCCGAGGGCTAGCCAACGTGAGAAAGCCCCTAGCACGACCGATTGCCCCCATCAACAAGCCCATGCGCGGCACTAGGTGCCAC
>NW_023361365.1:0-206 GCF_001411555.2 Juglans regia
CGTTATCTTGAGCTGTTTGTTCTTTACACAGGATAAAGATAATGTTCTTATTAAAAAAAGAGTTGCATAGAAATAAGCTATGATTACTTATGATTTGATTATGCATTCATGCTTTTACTGCCATGCATGCATCATTAACCTGTGTGGAAGTTTCCTGTTAACTTGCTGAGATTTGTAATCGAATCTCACCGTGGTAGTCCCAACTA
>NW_023361366.1:0-243 GCF_001411555.2 Juglans regia
GTATTTGATTTGATGAGTTGAGGATGTGTTCGAGTTTTCGGAGAATTTCTAATTTAAGTTATTGGGGATTTCTTTATTGTCGCCATGGAGGAACTTAGATTTTTAGTTTGATTAAGTGTATTAATATTTTATGGGATTTTTCTGGAGTTTAGGAAGGTGAGTGAGGAAAATACATTAAAGAAAATGGCGGATAAGAAAATGCAAGTGACAGGATGATGATGACTAGCTAGGGGGCTTGGTTTT
>NW_023361367.1:0-209 GCF_001411555.2 Juglans regia
AGCAGCCTTCAATCTCTCGTCCAACTCTGCCTCTCCTTGGTTCATCAACATTTTCAGTGGTAGTAGTACCAATGGTAGTATGAGTTTAGTAAACTCCTCTCAACTCATCTCAACTCATCATTACAATTTTTTCAAATTTCAATACAAAATATAATAAACAATTCAACTTTTTCAAATCTCAAAATAATAATAATATTAAAAAATAATAT
>NW_023361368.1:0-227 GCF_001411555.2 Juglans regia
CGACGCCAGCCACTAAAAAACCACCAATGGAAACACACTTTATTCTGCTTCTCCGAAAACAGAAAAATCCCATGTAATGCCCCGTTCCCGAAGGTCCGAAGAGTTAACTCTTAATACCTCAAATCAACATAAAAAGCGGAGCACAAGAGTGCAGTGAGTATATAAGAGGAATACTTAACTAGAAATTAAAAAAAAAAAGAGACAAGAAAATCACAAAAACTCAGCCC
>NW_023361369.1:0-101411 GCF_001411555.2 Juglans regia
CTTTTTCAAACGGTGGAGACGGCGGCGTGAGAGGAAGGAAGCCCGCGATAAACTTATACCTGCAGAACCGTTCGAACGTTAATATTAAACGTTCGAACGTTAATGTAAAACCGTTCGCCCGTTACTGTTTCACGTTCGAATGGAAGTTTTACAATATTATTAAAAAATATATTAAATGTATACTATATTTATATTCATATAAATTATTATAATATATATACTATTATAGTAGATTATATATATTGTAATCTACTATGTAATATTATAATATATATTATAATAGTAGAATATTTTAATTGAAAGCATAATATCTTATAAAATATTTTCTTATAGTATAATAGTAATATATCATAATACTTTACTATCAAAGTGTTATATATGAGATATAACTCATACCATATAGTACTATATAATAGCATGTAGTACTATATGGTATGAGTTTATACTTAACTAATATATGTCATATTACATATTCCATTATACTTTACCTACTAAAGTTATATATGATATTATACAACATATATACATAGAGTATAGACAACGACTAATATACTATCATCTTATTAATTTCTACATACTTTATTATGTGCCCTTAGTATATTTGGGGCTATATATATGTGAGTATATATTACTAATACATATGATCTTAATAATATATATGATAGTATAGGTCACTATATATATGATAATATATATTACTATATATACTATATAATTAGTATAGATTACCATATATATGATAGTATATATTACATTATATATGATAGGATATATAACTAATACATATGATGTTATAGTACTTTTCATTTAATGATGAAAAAAGTTATATTTAATCATAAAGGATATGTGTTCGAACGGTACTCATAAACAGTTCGAACACATATGTTAATGTTTGAACGTAAAATAAGACATTCGAACGGACAAGGGAAATGGCGGGAAAACATCCCGCCAATTAAAGACAGCTGGATTACCGTTCGAACGTAATTTTTTATAGTTCGAACGGATTATTGCAGTGGTGGGAAAATATCCCGCCAATTAAAATATAGTATCATCTAATATGTCTACATATATTAATGTTGTTCTTTTATTCAACATTATAATGAAAAATAAATAAATAAAACTTTGTAATACCGTTTGAACAGTTAGAAATTAACGTTCGAACGATAAATTTTCGAGCGGGAATAATTCATTAACGTTCGAACATACTTTTTATACGTTCGAACGTGAAAATTAGGAGGGAATTTTCTCCCGCTTAATATTTTCACATTCGAACGGTTAGTAAATAACCGTTCGAACATGAAATGTTCTTCAAAAACACGACAGAACCTCACAATTTCCTTTCTCTCTGCGCTGTCGCTCCGTGTGCTCTGAAGATTACCCTTCGCATATTAGAGGTATTCTTTCTCAAACTAGCCCTTAAGCTCAAAAAAATTGTTCATCTCACTCCATTATTCTCGGATTAATACTTGTAGGATAGTTTGTGATTATTTTCAGATTATTCTCGGATTATTTCATTTTCATCTTCAATTTGTCAGGTATTTTTTTTAAAATAGAAATGTATGATTTGAACTTAATATTTTGCAATGTTAGAAAGTTGTATGCTTTGAAATTGGTGTTTGTGTTTGTTAGAGTTTGTAATTAATGAGTTTTCGGCGTTGTTGAAGACGACTGGAATCTGGAACGAATTCGTTCGAACGGATTAGGATTACCGTTCGAACGTATTAATTTTGTTCGAACATAGGGCATCATCGTTCGAACGGGTAATGACATTTCATATACATAATACAAATAGTTTGGGATAGTTGTGTAAATTATATGTACTACTACCATTTAATATTGTTAATTCTAGATAAATAAAATTATTATTCAAATTAAAACACTACTAAAATTTTAAAATGAAATATAAATTTTGGTAGATTTAATAATACTTAAATAGTTAAGATTTAATAATACTTAAATACTTCAAGATAAATTAATAAAATTAATATTCAAATTAAAATACTACTAAATCTTTAAATTAAAATAGAAATAATTAAGATTTAATAATACTTAAATACTTCAAGATAAATTAATAAAATTAATATTCAAATTAAAATACTACTAAATCTTTAAATTAAAATAGAAATAGTTAAGATTTAATAATACTTAAATACTTCAAGATAAATTAATAATATTAATATTCAAATTAAGATACTACTAAATCTTTAAATTAAAATACTTAATTATAAACATGTAAAACTAATATTTAAATTAAAATCTGGAATAAATATTGAAATAATACCTACTAATTATGTTTTTGTTGTATTGTTGTGTAAATAATATGTTGTTATTGTTTGACATATATTACCATATTTTGTATTTTTTGTTCATCAAAATAAACCTTAGACCCGTTCGAGAGTTATCAATTCGGATGAATGCTTGATTAATAACTCTTGAATTGTCCAGAGTGGACAGTTTGGGATTGTAAGATCATTCTCGCAAACTATAGAACTATATCTGTTGTCGTCCAACATTATGAGGTTGACATTTCATCCATTGTTCTCTGGATATGCAGTTTCGTTGATGGTGCAACGATGTGTTAATCGTCAGTGCACACAACGAAACGAGCATATTTGGAGAACTATGGGGAGATGCTGCCGAAATTTTGTTGGACGTGACAGATAATAGATCATAGGTTGGCGACTATAATCTTACAATCCCGAACGGGATAGGACCAACTACCCGGTGAAAGGTGGCATACTCATTAATTGGTACATGATATATGGATGTTTGCTGATGCATTACAATATTGTTTGTAATGAATATAGTCGGCATGGATAAGAGTTGGATGAGAGTTACCAATCGATTGGGTCAGAATTACAATGTATATGCTGAAGGTGTTAAGAAATTCTTGGAGTTTGCATTGGGTACATGTGATAGTGATGGGCGTATCAGATGCCCATGCAGAGAATGCAAGAATTTGCGTTCTCATAAGATAGACTTGGTGAGAGAACATCTGTTTGTCAAAGGTATTGATAAGGGTTATACTGATTGGGTCTTACACGGCGAACCATATCCAACTTCATTTGAGGCTCCACATGAAGAAGAAGAGATCGATGAAGATGTACAGCCAGAGATTGTTGGAGATGATTACGATGAGGATATGGAGGAAATGTTAGGTGACATCGGTGCGGGAATGTTTGTGGATGAAGGTGACACGGACACATTAAGCTCAAATGATGGGGGCCATAACACTTTTGCACACTTGTGGAATGATTCACAGCGTGAGCTATATCCAGGATGCAGAAGACATAGTAAGTTGTCGTTTACCGTAAGATTGCTTCACATAAAATCGATGTGTCGATTATCTATTAAGGCAGTCAATATGTTACTTGAGCTGTTTAAAGAGGCACTGCCGACAGACAATACTTTACCTCGTAACTTCTATGAAGCAAAAAAGTTGAAACGAGGACTCGGATTTGATTACAACGTAATCCATGCATGTACGAATGACTGCATATTATTTTGGCGAGAGAATGAGCAGTTGAACGAGTGTCCTATATGCCACGAGTCAAGATGGACATCGGACAAGGCAAATGTTCCGCAAAAGGTCGTCTGCCACTTTCCATTGATACCTAGATTACAACGATTATTTATGTCACGCGCAACGGCTGTAGATATGACATGGCACTCATCAGATAGAGTAATGAACGAGAATATTTTGTCACATCCTGCTGAGTCCCAGGTGTGGAAGGAATTTGATCAGGAACACCCATGGTTTGCTGAAAAACCGCGTAACGTAAGACTTGGGTTGGCAACAGATGGATTTAATCCTTTTGGGAACATGAGTACTAGTCATAGTACTTGGCCAGTTGTACTTATGCCGTATAATTTACCACCTTGGAAGTGTATGAAAGATCCATATTTCATGATGAGTTTGCTCATCCCAGGTCCGAGGTCACCGGGAAATGATATAGACATACACTTACAGCCATTGATTGCAGAATTGAAAGATTTGTGGGAGAATGGGGTTGTCACATTTGATTCGTCAACAGGCAAGTCGTTCAAGATGCATGCTGCGGTGTTGTGGACAATAAATGATTTTCCAGCTTATAGGAATTTGTCAGGTTGGAGTACTAAGGGGAAAATGGCATGTCCAACTTGTAACAAATATACCAAATCTGAATGGCTTACGTACGGGAGGAAATTATGTTTCATGGGTCATCGTCGATTTTTACCTGGTGACCATAGATGGCGTGGAAATTCTGGAATGTTTGATGGAACTGTTGAATGGGGCCAACCTCCACCATATTTGTCTGGCGAAGATGTACTTGCACAATTTATAGATGTTGGTTGTAATGAATTTGGTAAAAAACAACGAAAGAGAAAACGAGCTACGAATGAGTTGAATTGGACAAAGAAGAGTATATTTTTCGAACTCCCGTACTGGTCGAAGTTAAAATTGCGACATAGCCTTGATGTTATGCATATTGAAAAAAATATTTGCGAATCCGTATTGGGAACATTGATGTCAATTGAAGGAAAAACAAAGGATACAATAAACTCAAGGAAGGATTTGAAGCGGTTGGGAATAAGACGGGAAATGCAGTTGCAAGAAAATGGTTCGTCTGTCTACATGCCGATTGGGTGGTATACATTGTCAAGGAATGAAAGGGTTACATTTTGTGAGTGGCTAATGAAGATCAAATTACCGGACGGTTATGCCTCGAATCTAACAAGGTGTGTGAGAACAAATGATTGGAAAATAACTGGATTAAAAAGTCATGATTGTCATGTTTTCTTACAGCGTATCTTGCCTATTGGTATCCGTGGGTACTTGACCAGAGATGTGCGTGTGGCTTTGACTGAGTTGGGTGCATTTTTTAAAGACTTATGTGCGAGGACGTTGAATGTAGAAGCTTTGGATCGAATGGAACGAGAAATTGTCATAATATTGTGTAAGCTAGAAAGTATTTACCCACCGTCATTCTTCGATGTCATGGTTCACCTAGCCGTTCATTTGCCACGTGAGGCTCGACTTGCAGGACCAGTTCAATATAGATGGATGTATCCCATTGAACGATTTCTTGGAAAGTTGAAACGTACAGTGGGTAACAAGGCCCGTCCAGAAGGATCAATTGCAGAAGCATATATTGACGATGAGTGGCATACCTTCTGTTCCAAATATTTCCACGGAGTTGACACTCGGTTTGATCGGCCAGAAAGAAACTTTGACGTTGACCGAGCAAGACAACGGACTATATATTCTGTGTTTTCCCAACAAGTTCGTCCAATTGGTGCAGTGCGTGGTTATGACTTGTGTGGAAGAGAGTTCGAGAAAGCTCAGTGGTACGTGCTGAACAATTGCCCTGAGATAGAGAACTACTTGAAGTAAGTTATAACTTTTTCTTAATTTAAATTGCCTCATTACGTCAGGAAAAAATACAAAATATAATATATTTGTGGTAATCATCAATTTCAGTGATCATATTAACGTGCTCAAGGAACTAGGAGTAAATGATATAAACCAGAAACATGAAGAGGAGTTCCCGAGATGGTTTGAAGAACGGGTAATGAAATTACATATGCGTTACTCAATAACAAATGAAAAAATATTAATTTCAACTTTGATATAGTATATGCTTTACTCAATATGTAGGTTGTACAATTGCATGCGAATAATCCAAATGATATATCTGATGAACTGTATGCATTGGCGCGTGGCCCATCGAGACGCGCTGCTCGATATTCTGCATGTATTTCTCGGGGAAGTAGGTATCACACACTGGATCGAGATTGTTATAGGAAAACCCAAAATAGTGGTGTCCTAGTCGAAGGAAGTCATGATGGAGAAAATATTGATTTCTATGGGGTTATTGTCGATATAATTGGAATGAAATATTTGGGAGAGCTTGCGGTGTATCTGTTTAAGTGTGATTGGTGGGATTTAAGCAATCCTCGTACTGGAGTCCGTGATGATGAATATTTTTTGAGTGTTAATACATCAAAAAAATGGTATGAAGATGATCCTTTTATTTTGGCTTCTCAAGCATCTCAAATATTCTACTTAGATGACCGAAGTTAGGAAATCAATGGCGAGTAGTTCAAAAATATTCTCCAAGAAATATATATGATGTTATCCCTCAGGTGGAAGGACAAGATGAAGAAGAAGATGACTCTTCTACTCAAGAAGCATACCAAGAGAGTCAACCCGCGATAAATTTGTTTGTGGATTTGAGCCAGTATGAGATGATTCCATTAAATAGAGAAGATATTGAGGCTGAAATTGTTGATACGACAGTTGAGGAAAATGTTGAATCATCTGAAGTATCTACAGATGATGAGAGCGAATTGTCAAATGAAACTGATACAGATTCTGATTGACCAATTAAGTGTTAACATTCCACTTGATGACAAATATTTTACTTATTGAATGTATCAGTAGTTTAAAATTATGCCGCCAAAGAGGAAGGAAGTTCGCAACCCATCTCCACCTGTTCCTAGCTCTCCTTCAGACTCACCATTAGAGATTGATTCTACAGAACAAGGTAAAAATTTAATACTCATAAAAGTTATTAATTAAGGTCCTGTAATAGAAATATAAATGCAATTGATTACAATGTTATATTTTATAGAATCTACAGTACAATCTCGTCAAGGTCGAGGCACCACTAGAGGGGTGACGTTGGAAAAATATCGGAAGGTGGGTAAGATCAAGGTTAACATTCCTGACGAACATACTGGGGGCGAAGGACAACCAGCAGCTTGGCTTGCATCACATGTGGGTGCTCTTACACGAACTTACGCACCTTTGGCAACGACTTCATGGAAGAAAGTCCCCCAAGATGTTAAAGAGCTTATCAAGAAGCGTTGTTTGGTAATATTTAAAATATTGATTTAGTAGAATAAATTCCTATACTTTACTTAAATTTAGAATATTATAAATGATAATGTGTTTGTGACTATTTTTTTAAGGATGATTTCGAATTAAATTTTGGTCGGAGAGAGGAGCGTAAGACTGTGGAAGAGCTTATGGGTAATGCATTCCGCAAATATAAGGCGAGGTGTCATGAGCATTATAATAAGTTTGAGAAGAAGGAAGATGCACGCCAACATCCTTTCCAGGATGTCCGACCTTCTGAGTGGGAAAAACTTTGTGACATGTTTGAGGATCCATCATATCAGGTATAATGAAATTTAATTATTTTACTTGTCATATCTGTCATTTCGCTTCATAATATTTTCAATTTCTTTGCAGGAGCGAAGTTCTATAAACAAAACAAATAGATCAAAATTGAAGATTAATCATCATGCAGGCTCAAGATCTTTCCATCGTCTTTCTCAGAAATTGGTATTGCTATTTTTTTTATTGGATATAGTTAATTATTTGGACTCATCATAATGACTTTATATCTTTAACACATTTATTGTAGCAAGATTCAGATACTAATTATGATCTGACAAAATTATATGCTGCATCGCACACTGATCGTAATGGAGAGTGGACTCATCCTGATGCCCGTGAAAATTATGTAAGTTTTATAACCTGTTTGAATTAAATATATTAGAATATTTATGACGATATTAATTCTTTATCTTATATATGGCTAGGATAAAATGGTTGCCCTACGTGCTGAATCTGCGTCAGATCAAAATTCCTCAACAAGTGATATTGAGATTTTTACACAAGTCCTGGGTCAACGTTCAGGATATTTGAGGGGTTTGGGTCGTTGTGTAAAGCCTGGTCCCTCTTCCTCTTCTTCTGGGAATGCATCTATGACTTCTATAGCGCTAGAGAATGCGAATTCCAGAATCGAAGAATTGACTGCAAGACAGCATGAGTTAGAGGCTCAATTGGCAAAACAAGCAGATATGGAGATGCGCCTCAAACAACATGAAGAACAACAAGAAGAGTTCAGAAGACAGATGCAACTCCAAATGCAGCAGCTTATGCAACAGTACAGGCCTCCAAACAACTGATGGATTTTGGGATTATCTATTTATGTACGAACAATACCTGTCTCACATGTTATTTATTTACTTTGCGCTTATTTTCACACTTTTGTGAGTGTTAAACAGTTTCTAATGTATTGTGGCAAATAGTATGAATGTCTATTTGGTTTTCTATTATTGATTTAAATTAAAGAGATATCGTTCGAACGAACGTAAAACGTTCGAACTCTATGTAACGACAATAGTGTTCGAACGTAGATAATACGTTCGAACGATCACACAACGTTCGAACGTAAATAATTTCAGTCCTGTTCGAACATATCCTATACCATTCGAATTTATATAGCGCGTTCGACCTGACCATTTAACGTTCGAACACAAAGACAATTCATAACGTTCGAACGAATTCATGTGTGTTCGAACATATTTCGAACTCGTTCAAACAGGGTACTACTGTTCGAACTTAAAAATTTTCCCGTTCGAACTATTTTCTGGGACGAATTTAAACCGTGACGAAAAATTTTTTTCGTTCGAACGTGTTTGAACGGTTTCCTTCAATTTCGTCCCAAAAGAAATTTTTTGGGACGAAATGGTGATTTTCGTCCCAAAATACCTTTTGGCACAGTGATATTGGAACGACTTTGGGACAAATTTTTCTCGTCCCAAAAATTTTTACGGGACGAAATTGGGGTCTTTTGGGACGAAACTTTTCGTCCCAAAATACCCTTTCTGTTGTAGTGCTTCCATTTGACTGTATTCGATCTAAGCCTTAATTTGTTACGTTTTATATTTTAATGGTTAGTGTAACCTAACATTAGCTGTAGTGAAATAAAACTATCTAAGTTGAGGCGCCTAAACTAAAATCTTGGGTTGACCTTAAAGTTAGAAAATTCATATATAGGAAGATGAATCGAAGTTAATTCATTTGATCTGAATAGTTGATGGTAGGAATATATTAGGTTCACGTTTGAGACAAATTGCTAGGAGCCTAAATGAATAAATTCTGATACATACAATTATTTTTGCATGAAAAAAAATATTTACAATTGTGAATTGTGTAACCGCCGCGTAATCGTTTTGAAAAAATAAATTGACGGCATTTACGCATTTCACAGTTGTAT
Organism: Juglans regia; assembly: GCF_001411555.2. NCBI lineage: Eukaryota > Viridiplantae > Streptophyta > Magnoliopsida > Fagales > Juglandaceae > Juglans > Juglans regia. Next base: position 9,054 of record NW_023361369.1, read on the forward strand.
ATAGAATTACTCATTACCTTCTCGGCCAAGGTTAAACAAATAAATTGACTGCATGACATTTTATCTACTTATACCACTTGAATATATAATCGATTCATTGAAGGCTTCGTTGACAAGAAAATACTTGGAAAATGGGAATAAAATATGAGCATGCGCGCAGTTCCCCTGCGATTAGACATGCATGATTTGGGTTTAATTACAATTGAGATTTGAATAGTTGGATGAAAAACACGTATCTTGCACGTATATACTTACATTATTGCATGGATACGTTCCTCGTGATCAGATCGTCCACTTTCAAGCATAACTAAATTTGAGACCTACCCCTTTTAAAGTAATGATGCATTTCTTTTGATTTGTAGGTATATGGAAATATTTTTCACACAAATTCATAAACACAATTAATCTATATATATCGATGGATGAGCTTCTTGTGCCTGCCTGTATGCATGGCGAAGAAACAACCTGGCCACGTTTCATGGATTGTTGGCCAACTGGCCTCAAGGGTCAAGAAAACATTTTCCACCCACCTGCGTTGGAGAAAGTGGCGGAGACAGGGAGTCTAGGCATCAACCCCAGGCCCCCAAAAAAGATATGGCCAACTCTGACTTCTGGCTTCTAAATTGCACTGGCAGCCAGTGGTTGGCCCCCCTTTCCATCAAGAAAGAGCAAGTTTTGGCTTTGTAAAATGCTATGTCTACTTACTATGCTGTTTTGCAGAGAGAGTTTGGGAATATGGTCATTTTTTCAGGCATTAATATGGGACATTTGTGTAGTTCACAAGAAATTCATGATATATGCTGCTAGGTAAAAGATCAGAAAGAATAAAAATAAATTCCTTTATCGTCAAAAGAATAAGAACAGCAAGTGTGCTGCTCCCCATGTCAAACATGATCAGTAAAAATAAGTAAGAGAAAAAAAAAAGATTTATTTATGTTAATGAAATACATGCACGCTGCAAAGGACGTAAATACGATTTATAATAGCTTATATATATAATAAGTGATCGATTTAACTATCTACTATGTCAAGTTTAGTAGGATCATAAAATAGCAGTACTAAAATCTATACGGTAGTAAGGGTGGGCTGTGGGGCTCTGCGGCCTGTAACACCCTACTTAAAAATACCTTAGGCCTCGACCCTAATAGCTTTAACCCTAGCTAAGTAGAGGTTGTGATAATTGAGAAGAAGGAAAATTTTAGAGCTTGATTGGCATAAGAGCTCGCACCTTTGGATTAGTAGAATTATTAAAGCTTTATAAATTTTGAGCTTGATTAGCATAAGGCCCACAACCAAGGATTATTCATATGGCCCAATAAAAGCCCAACCCACGAAGCCCAAGCTTTGTATTTTATTTCATTCTTTCAAATGGGACCCACATACACCATACCATTGGTTTTCCTTCTTCCACAACTCAATCACACGCTCCTAGGGTTCCAAATTCAACCTTGGTTAAGTTTTTAAGTTGAGTTAAGATCATTATTCATCTCACCCATGAATAGTAATTCCAACATCATGCTCTTGCATAGTTTCTTGAAACTCTTTCTTCATAATTTTTAAAATCTAAAATTATTGTCTTTTGCACTTGTTTTGCATCACTCTCAGACAACTCTTGAAGGTTAGGATTAACCCAACCCTTGTCACATGAACCAAAGACATGTCAATGCCAACTAAACCATCAATCGGCTCACTTGAAGCAAACCGAGTACCCCTCTTCAAATCACCCCAAAACCAATTTAAAATAGGATTTATAACCCTTAGATCCTCATGATAGCACCCCAAAATCAGACCTAGCTAGTGTACAAAATAGTTCCAAGAAACAAAAACTTAACTATTCACCTAGGAAGTAAGTTGAATTCAAACCAGGTACCCTTAGCTCTTCAAAGAATTCTGCATCGTCATCAGTCGAAAAAGATAATTACCCAGGAATAATAGTCACGGGAAATACAATTGTTTCATTAAGCTGTTTTCCCACCAAATCAACTCTTCTTAAAAAGTTTTTACGGATTATTGTCTGCCACTATGAAAAAAGTCAGTTTCCTACCAATCAATCCCACAAACAATCTAACCAAAAATAAACTCTTCCTACATTTATCTCACAAATAGGCCTGTATTGAACCTCTCTCAACACAATAATCCATCAACAAATGTAACCAACACCCAAAAGACTAATCCAACCAAAAATTCAGATTACCAACATATATTATACATAACTAATATTGTACTTTACAAATCTGTCCACCCGGTTAACCAGTCAATTAAGGCCATCAAAATACAATTATGTCTACAAATATAACCAAAGTACAGCCCAAAAGCATGGATGATATGTTTGGGACTAAAAGACATCATTGTAGTAAACCTCTCGTGTGACAGTAATGCTGATTCACTGAGATAGTCTTCGTTCTTGAAAACATCATTAATATTCCCCTCTTGATCCACAAAGCATGGTGTCCTAAAATCCTCTTGAAAAAATTGTCATCCATGCTTAACTGTATTAGCCAATAGTAAATATTTATTTAAGGCAAAGGTAGTAGCTAGAACATTACAATAGCCACTACCAAAGGCAAATTACAGCAAATAGTTAACAGTTATATTAAAGAACTGGCCAAATAAAAGCTGACGTCTTTCTTCTGAATCCTCCTTCATTTCATACACCAATTCCTAAGTCTAGCCATTCATGTTAGGAGTTGATGAGAAATGTTTCTGATGAGAACTATGTCCATTAATATTAATACTTATATGGCCAAGGAAGTGACATGGCCAGGGAAGCTTACTAATGATATCAAGAGTTGAATCACAAATAATGAGGCTTAATGATCCATATAAGTTTTGTTGAAACATGATAACTGTTGTAACATGTTGCACACAGGTTTAATTATTTTCATAGTGCATTTGTGGCGCCCCCGACCCCCATGCAAAGAGACACGAAAATCGAGATGCCAGGATGATGACAACATGGTCACGCATCCCAACGATAGTGCTAAGTGTATGTACATGCAATAGTGTACAATAACAACGCAGCGGATAAATTAAGTCAACTAAGTACCAGAATTTAAACATAATTTAAATATCAGTAAAAGGTTTAAAAAGTTATGTAGTCATCCAACATTAAAATACAATACAGTAAAATTAGTTAAATAAGCAAGTGATCCCAGATCACTCCTCGGGAGGAGCCGTCTCCTCAGGCTCGCCTTCAGCCTCATTTGCATCGAAATCTACGTTACCATAAAACGGTACAGCAGGTAAGTATAAACCAAACAACCCTCACGAATAAAACTGCATTAATGCGACCAACATGCATGCATATGATGAAATATGCATTATTCTCAAAACTTCATTTTCCTTGAAAATGAACATTTTCCAACACACGCCAAAATCCCATTTGGCCCAAAATATCCGTAAAACATTTTCCCAGAAAATGGTTTACATAAAAAATCCAACACACTATTTTCCCAGAATATAGTCTATTATTACCCTATGCACCATGATCTCCCCTAGGGGCCATCCGCACTGGGCTTCATAACGATGCCCAGTTCCGCGCCCAGCGCGTACGTGGCCAGACATCCTCTAGTCCCCGCCAGCAGAAGGACCACAGAGTCGACACGAGACCATCTCGTCCGATCTCGTTGTCGCCCAGCGACAATCCAGGGGACGTCACTCAGTATATTACGCTCTCGAGTGACCAGAGGAGCTCCACTGAGATAATGCCCCATCTCGGCTTGGGGTCGTGATACACACGCACCCAAAATCATTTCACATGAAAACTTAGTTTTCAATAAACACATGAACAAGAATGCAATACACGAAAAATCCAGTTTTCCTTTACAAACATGATCATGCGTGCAATTATGCATTGTACATGAACCAACACATATCCATCAACCAACAATAATCACCCAATCAAATCCAATCAAACAACTCCAATCACCAATCCATCTGACTCCCGTACTCATCGGACTGAGTCCGACAAACCAACCAACAGTCCAAATACATTGTAATGTGTTAGTGCAAAAATACATTAAATTCACAAGAATTCTTTGGAAAATACTTACAGTGCTATATAATAATTTTCGGAGGATCACGGAGGTGCAAGAAGCAGCAACGCAGCAACAAAACAGTGCCAAATGCACTGTGGCCGTGGGTCTCAAAAACCTACTTTTAAACGGGTGCAAACGAAGACTTGAGATTGACAAGGTAGGGCCTAGGGAGGTCGGTGAAGCTAATAGTAGTGGTGGTTGGCCGTGGGTGGCGGCGCAAATGGTGGTTGAAGTGTAAAAATACCCAAAATGGAAATGGAGTAAGATGTGCTTCACCGGTGACGAATCGGAGCTGGAGTTGGGTCCATTGGGTTGCTAGGAGGTCGAGGATGAAGTGGTGAAGAAATGGTGGCCAATGGTGGTGCGACGGCGGCGCAGCGGCGTAAGGAGTGCCGCGGCTTTAAGTTGCTCGTGGGGGCTATCAGCGGCGATGGAGGAGCTGGAAATGGAGGGGTGGGGTTGCCGGCCGGTGGGCAAGCTGATGGGAGGGGCGGTGTCGGTCACCGCAGGCTCACGGCGACGGGCTGGGGGAGAGGGACGACGCACGGGAAGAGAGAGGGAGAGACGTGCGCACGCGGGATAAAGCCAGGGAAGAAAAGAAAAAAGAAAGAAAGGAAAAGAAGAAAAGAAGAAAAAGAAAATAGGAAAGAGAAAATGTAGGGAAAGAAATGAGGTACAATTCTCACATCTTGGGTCACAAAAATGATCCAACGGAAACGATTTTAAAACAGCAAGTAAAATAAAATAATTCAAACGTAATGATTAAAATGAAAATAAATAATTAAACCCAACAATAAGTTAATTTAATTTGAGAAGAAATTTAAATGTATAACAATAATTAATTTAGATAAAACACTTCAAAAATAATTTTCGCAAACTAAAAATCATAAAAATAACCCAACTAAAAATTCAACAATTTTAAAACAAGAGAATAAATTTTTGAATAAATAAAAATAATCATTCAGTAAAAATACACTCAAATACGGGGTGTTACATCCTCCCTCCCTTAAAATAAAATTGAGTCCTCGAAATTGGCAAGGTCAAACATTAAACCAAGACAGGAATAAGATTCAACTGAGAAGACATAAGGAACATACCGCCATAGTCAATCAAACAAATACGGATATTGTTCCCTCATGTCGGCTTCTCCCTCCCAAGAGAAGTCTTGTGCCAACGGATCGCCCCATGACGCTTTCACCATAGGTATAGTCTTGGACCTTAACCTTTGCTCTTTCCAATCCACAATCTGCGTCGGAGCAACTTCATAAGTAAGGTTAGGTTGAAGTTGAATGCATCCAAGGTCAACAAAACGTGGCTCTTGCTGTCCAAAACTCTTCTTCAACGATGACACATGGAACACATCATGAACATCCCCAAAATAGTCCGGCAAGGCAACTCTATAAGCAACAAGTCCAACCTTCTATATGATCTGAAAAGGGCCGACATACCTCGGACTAAGTTTTCCCTTCTTACCAAAGCGCTTAACGCCTTTCATAGGAGAGACTTTGAGATAAACCCAATCACCTACTTCAAAGGATAAGTCTCTTCTTCTTGTATCTGCATAACTGTTCTAGCGACTTTGCACTTCCGTCGTTTTCTTCCTTATAAACTGAACTTGATCCTTCATTTCTTGAATTATCTCAAGCCCAATTACTTTACTCTCACCAACTTCATCCAAACACAAGGGTGATCTGCACTCCCTTCCAAACAAAGTTTCATACGGAGCCATCTGGATGGAGGAATGAAAGTTATTGTTATAGGCAAACTCAATTAACGGCAAATGATTCTCCCAACTTCCTTGAAATTCCATGACATAAGACCTCAACATATCCTCAAGAGTCTGAATAGTGCGCTCTGATTGACCGTCTGTTTGAGGGTGATAAGCAGTACTAAACTTCAACTTAGTGCCTAAAGCTGCCTGCAAGCTTTTCCAAAAATGGGACGTAAACCGCGGGTCCCGATCCGATACAATACTCCTCGGTACTCCATGCAAACGCACTATCTCTTTGACATACAACCGAGTTAACTTACCCAAGTAGTCGATATTAATGATAGGCAAGAAATGGGCACTCTTGGTCAACCGATCAACAATCACCCAAACTGAGTTCTTTCCACTAGGTGTCCTCGGCAAGCCCACAACAAAGTCCATAGAAATATCATCCCATTTCCACTCGGGAATAGGGAGAGGTTGCAGTCTACCAGCAGGTCTTTGAAGCTCAGCCTTCACTTGACGGCACGTGTCACATTTCTCAATAAACAAGGCAATATCCATTTTTATTTCTTCCCACCAGAAATTTCTCTTCAAATCTCGATACATCTTTGTGCTACTAGGATGAACTGAATAGGGAGCCACATGAGCTTTTGCCAAAATTCGCTCTTTAAATTCTGAGTCTCGGGGAATCACTCTACGATCCTGAAACTGAAGAATACCATCCTTATCCAAGCTATAATGCAAGGGTCCTCTAGACTTCCTGACTCTTTTTCTGATAGCTAACAACTTAGGATCCTTCCTTTGGAGAGTCTTCAATTCTTCAAAATCAACTACTCGGACATCCAAAACTGAAGATAGCAATTCCTCTTGTTGTGAGCTCTCAATAAGAAGCCTTCTCATTCCACAAAGGAGAGAGTCCAAATCTGATGACTCTTCCTCGTCTACTTGTTGAGACTTTCTACTCAAAGCATCAACGACTAGATTCACCTTTCCTGGATGATACTTGATCTCGCATTGGTAGTCGCTAATCAATTCTAACCACTGCCTCTGCCTCATATTGAGATTCTTCTGGGTAAACAAGTGCTTCAAGCTCTTATGGTCAGTGTAAACTTCACAGATTTCATCATACAGATAATGCCGCCAAATCTTAAGTGCAAAAACTATAGCCGCCAATTCCAAATCGTGCGTGGGATAATTTCTCTCATGAATTTTCAACTGATGAGATGCATAAGCAACAACTCGTCCCTCTTGCATAAGAACACATCCCAACCCGAACTTGGAAGCATCACTAAAAATCACAAAGGGCTTGTGTGGCTCCGGGAGTGCCAAAACAGGTGCCGTTGTCAACCTTTTCTTCAACTCTAAGAAACTCCTCTCGCATCTTTCCGTCCATATAAACTCCGTATTTTTCCTAGTCAAGGTAGTGAGAGGTCCGGATAGCCGAGAAAATCCCTCCACAAATCTTCGTTAATAACCAGCAAGTCCCAGAAAACTTCGTATCTCACGTACTGTTGACGGGCGAGGCCATGACAACACCGCTTCCACTTTACTAGGAACTACAGCCACTCCCTCTTGGGAAATCACATGCCCAAGAAACTTAACTTCTCCCAACCAAAATTCACACTTACTTAGTTTGGCATATAACTGATGCTCTCTTAATTTTCCAAGTGCTAAACTAAGATGACAAGCATGCTCTTCGTAGTCTCAAGAATAGATCAAAATGTCATCAAGAAACACCACCACAAAAGAATGCAAAAAGGGACGAAACACCTGATTCATCAGATCCATAAAAGCGGCAGGGGCATTAGCTAACCCAAAAGACATCACTTTCAATTCATAATGCCTATACCTCGTTCTGAAAGCGGTCTTGGGTACATCCTTGTCTCTTATTCTCAACTGATGGTATCCTGATCTCTAGTCCATCTTTGAGAAGATAGCTGCTCCTTGAAGTTGATCAAATAAGTCATCAATTCTTGGAAGTGGGTACTTGTTCCTGATGGTCACCTTGTTAAGTTCGCGGTAGTCTATACACATTCTGAGAGTACCGTCCTTCTTCTTGACAAATAAAACAGGTGCTCCCCACGGCGAAGCACTAGGCTGAATAAACCCCTTATTAACCAATTCTTGCAATTGAGTTTACAACTCCTTTAACTCAGTCGGTGCCATGCGGTAAGGAGCCTTATGCACAGGAGCCGCCCCAGGTTCCAAATCAATAGTAAATTCCATCTCGCGAACTGGAGGCAACCCGGGCAACTCGTCCACGAACACATCAGGGAATTCTTCCACAACTGGAATATCCACTAAAGACTTCTTCTCTGACGGTGTAGACACCACTTGAACCAAATAAGCATCTGCACCACAAGCTATGTCCTTCCTTGCTTGAATGGCCGATATAACCGCCGGTCTTGCTTTCAACTTGCTCCCTGCGAATTCCAAATAGTCTCTTTCCGGAAGTTGAAATCCAATTACCCGACTTCTACAATTTATGTTAGCACAATAATGATGCAGCCAATCCATACCCAGGATTATATCAAATCCCAACAACTTGAATATAATTAAATCTGCCTCAAGTGTCCTCTCACCAAAAACCAAAGGACAACCTAAAGCAACCTTGGAGCAACACACAATCTCGCCATTGGGAAGAGCCACAACTAAGGATTCTGGTAGAGGTTCCGTGACTAAATTGCACATCCGTGCAAACGTAGAGGACACAAAAGATTGAGACGCCCCAGAATCAAACAAGTTACATGCATAAAAATCATATAGGCAAACTCTACCTGAAGCAAACACATGTACCAGTGAAATTCAACAAGCAACTCACACCAAACAACAAATCCCAAAAATTAAACTAAAAGCATACCAGTAATCATCCCTGCATCGTGAGTCTCTAGAGCCTCATAATCCACATCACCCGGAGTCATTGTATCGACCCGAGCTTGTACCAACTGTCTCTGGTTATCCCTGCCACCACGCCGTCCTCCTCTACCTCCTTGAGCTTGGTTGGGGCACTCACAAGCAAAGTGACCCAACTGGCCACATCTAAAACACTGGATCCCCCTCTGACCACATTCGCCCTCATGAGCTCTATTGCATCTATGGCACACTGGAGTCCGGCCTCCTGCACGAACACCGGAGGTTGTCTGTGAACGGGCCCCGATCCTCTGAACAAACTTCTGTGGCGACCCAGAACTACTCCCCTCGCCAACAAAACTCCGCCTCTTCTGACCCGGAGGGGAGCCCACTGCAAAAGCTATTCTCCCGCTCTGCGATACTGGCCAAGTCTACCAACTTCTGAAATTCCATAATTTGAAGACAAGCCACTTGTCTGCATATTTCATGGCGCAGACCCTCCTGGAAATGCTGAACTCGCAACTCTTCAGTGGCAATGAGGTGAGGAGCGAACCGCCCAAGCTCCATAAATTTCCTTGCATATTGCTCGACCGTCGTGTCACCTTGAACCAAATTATTGAACTCTCTAGCCTTTTTCCGTCTCACCGAAACAGGGAAGAACGGTCGTCAAATTCTTTCTTAAAAAGCTGCCAAGACACAACACCAAAAGATCCCAACTCCATTTCTAGGAGATGCCACTTCGTCTGCCACCAATTAGCTGCTTCACCTTGCAGCATATAACTCCCATACAATACCATCTGGGCTTCAGTGCACCCACAGACTTCAAACGTCCTCTCAAGGTCTTCAATCCACCTTCTGGCTCTTAATGGATCCTCATCCCCAGTAAAGGAAAAGGGTCCTATGTGCCAAGAAGCGCTCATAGGTGCATCCAGCCTACACCGCCCTACTCTGATCACCCTGTTGTGGTCGAAAATTCTGCTGGAGGAATTCTATCATCCTATTTAACGCCCTTGCCATGGCGTAATTTCCATCACCCCTTGGTAATTCATCCTCGGGCACATCAGTTGGCCTTCTTGGTCTCACCATTTTCCTGTCAAGAGCAATCCTTAACCCCGCTTAAATCCCCAGACAATCAAACACGACCCAAAAGCAACACAAAAAATACAATAAGATAAAATAGAATTAAATAACATCAATAAACATAAAATAACAATAACAATAAACTCATAATATATCATATTTATTTTTAAAATAAATAATTTAACTTACAACACTTTAAAAATTATTTTAAAATAAGAAAATAATTTCTGGTACTATCCTAAGGGACATGTGGTTTTACCCAGAGCCGAACTGCTCTGATACCACCTGTGGCGCCCCGGACCCCCATGCAAGGAGACACGGGAATCGAGACTCCAGGATGATGACAACACGGTCACGCATCCCAACGATAGTGCTAAGTGTGTGTACAGGCAATAGTGTACAATAACAACGCAGCGGATAAATTAAGTCAACTAAGTACCAGGATTTAAACACAATTTAAATATCAGTAAAAGGTTTAAAAAGTTAGACAGTCATCCAACATTAAAATACAATACAGTAAAATGAGTTAAATAAGCAAGTGATCCCAGATCACTCCTCGGGCGGAGCCGTCTCCTCAGGCTCGCCCTCAACCTCATTTGCATCGAAATCTGCATTACCATAAAACGGTACCGCAGGTTAGTATAAACCAAACAACCCTCATGAATAAAATTGCATTAATGCAACCAACATGCATGCATATGATGAAATATGCATTATTCTCAAAACATCATTTTCCCTGAAAATGAACATTTTCTAACACATGCCAAAATCTCATTTGGCCCATAATATCCGTAAAACATTTTCCCAGAAAATGGTTTACATAAAAAATCCAACACACACTATTTTCCCAGAAGATAGTCCATTATTACCCTATGCACCATGATCTCCCCTAGGGACCATCTGCACGTCTTGGCTTCGTAACGATGCTCAGTTTTCAATAAACATATGAACATGAATGCAATACACGAAAAACCCAGTTTTTCTTTACAAACATGATTATGCATGCAATTATGCAATGTACATGAACCAACACAATATCCATCAACTAACAATAACCAACCCAATCAAATCCAATCAAACAACTCCAATCACCAATCCATCCGACTCCCGTACTCCTCGGACTCAGTCCGGCAAACCAACCAACAGTCTAAATACATTGTAATGTGTTAGTACAAAAATACATTAAATTCACAAGAATTCTTTGGAAAATACTTACAGTGCTATATAATAATTTCCGGAGGATCAGGGAGGTGCAAGAAGTAGCAATGCAGCAACAAAACAGTGCCAAATGCACTGTGGCCGTGTGTCTCAAAAACCTACTTTTAAACGGGTGCAAACGAAGACCCGAGATTGATAGGGTAGGGCCTAGGGAGGTCGGTGAAGCTAGTGGTGGTGGCGCAAATGGTGGTTGAAGTGCAAAAATACCCAAAACGGAAATGGAGTTGGATGTGCTTCACCGATGACGGATCGGAGCTGGAGTTGGGTCCATTGGGTTGCTTGGAGGTCGAGGATGAAATGGTGAAGAAGTGGTGGCCAATGGTGGTGCTTCACCGGTGTCAGTCACCGCCGGCTCACGGCGGCGGGCTGGGGGAGAGGGACGACGCACGGGAAGAGAGAGGGAGAGACGTACGCGTGCGGGAAGAAGCCAGGGAAGAAAAGAAAAATGAAAGAAAGGAAAAGAATAAAAGAAGAAAAAGAAAAGAGGAAAGAGAAAATGTAGGAAAATAAATGAGGTTCAATCCTCACATCTTGGGTCACAAAAATGATCCAACGGAAATGATTTTAAAACAGCAAGTAAAATAAAATAATTCAAACGTAGTGATTAAAATGAAAATAAATAATTAAACCCAACAATAAGTTAATTTAATTTGTGAAGAAATTTAAATGCATAACAATAATTAATTTAGAGAAAGCACTTCAAAAATAATTTTCACAAACTAAAAATCAAAAAAATAACCCAACTAAAAATCCAACAATTTTAAAACAAGAGAATAAATTTTTGAATAAATAAAAATAATTCTTCAGTAAAAATACACTAAAATACGGGGTGTTACAGCATTAATCACAAATCATGAAGCATATATCGATACATATATATATATATATATATATATATATATATATATCTACCAACTTTTATGCTATTTTAAATACTGCAGTGATGTATACATGATGATTTCTTCAATTTATTCTGCTATAGCAGAATACTTGGTCCTACCCGTCAATAGATATTTCTTGTCAATTAGTTATGGTTCTCATGGCTGACAAGTCATCAAGCATGGACCAAATTAGGAAAAACAGATCATCATGCATGGCTAATCTTGGTGACTTAATGCAGGTAATTAAAGCATGCATGGAATAGTCTTTGAGCTTGGTGCCCCCACAAACCAACTAGTTTAAACCAACCAAACCACCCAATGGCTTACAAATTATTTCAGTTAAGTATCTGTAAATGTCAATTACAACCAATCATGAATTTTCTAACACCTACCATCATAAACAAAATAACCACAAGTCTCTCCAGGATAATAGAATAAAGCTATGAAACTATATCTTTTTTACATGGCCATTAGTCTCATGTAACTTTGGCTCAACAATCAATATATATACACATCTTTATATAATGTAAACTTTACTACTGACCATGTCCGAAATGTATATTTGAATTACAACCTGAATGTAACATGTGAACGTTATATCTACTGAGAGAGAGACCAAAATAGAGTTATATTCTGACCAGCGTGCATATCCAACTAGTTTGAAGTTGGTCTAAGCTACTTGAGAACCATAGTCTTATAATAAGATGGGAATAACACTAACCAAACTCCATTCTGCACCTTAACACCTTCAGATATGTGCCAACCAAGGATGTAGTATGACAAGTCATCCACCATGTAGACAAGCATGATTAACTTGAATCAAAAATAAGAAATGGGCTGAAAAAATTATACTTACTGCTGTCAAATCCTTCCAATGCGAATGTTGCTAGAAACCTTAACTTATTGTATCTCCACCAACTATTGTTCTATCCTTCCATCAATTTTTCAGTTAAGTTATACTTGAGATAGCTTAAACCTACATACATTGAAAGCAAACATCATATTAGCCTACATGGTCTAGTTTAATATATACACAGTCTACAAAACAAAGAATAATATGCACAAATTATAGCCAGAAATTACCCATTCACAACCACAAGTCTCTCTGAAGCAGCAAGACATTCAAAAGTCATTGACTTACATATCATAACGCAATACAAAATGCATGCAAAAAATAGACCAAAACTCCTATTAATTTTCCTGCACTGGTTCTGACATACCCAACCTAACAAATAGTGATATTCATTGCAAATAGGAAAATATTTGCATTTCTACAAACCCCAACGGCCATTGGATTGTTTCATCCACAAAAAAAGTCCACAAAAAATATATACTGGACTTAGGATGCCTAAGCATCCTGCTAAGTCTCTCTATGAGACTCAGTATTTTGCTCCAACTCCGATACCCAAAAGTTCATTTCTTTCTTGTATTCAGAAAAATTCCTCCTCAATGCCACAATATTAGCCATCATCTAGTCTAGTTTGGCCTTATGCATTTTCGCATCACTATTATTCCGTTCATTTTCCTCCGCTAAACGCATAAAAGCTTTGTTCTTCTTCATTGAAGGAGAGGGGTCAGGAATGACCAAGTGCCCCATCCCCTGTGAGTACCCTGATTTGAACCCTAACACGTCTTTGAAAATGTCAGCCGCCGCTTCGTCATTGTCCTCCTTGGGATCTTTTTCATTCAATCTCTCCACCATGATATTTTGAAAATGATATGTTAGAAAATTAAATATCCTATTTATTTTGATCTAATTTATAGTCTAACACAAGCTAATTCAAACACAAGTATTTCCCACATAATTGTGTTCAGTTGTGACATTTAAGAATTTACCCTTCCGTGCTGACCAATGTGTTTGTTTATAGAAATCGACCATATTTGGTGTTATGTCCCGCTGCCACACATCATTAACCATATATGTTAATATTCAAGTCTCTTCTTATTTATAATACTCACTAAATACATCATAAAAGGCATAAACCTTCTCTTGTATGCCTACACCTCCTACTGCCCTTGTCGATTCATTTGGGTCCACCTCATCTCGTAAAATATTTCTCGGAGGCAATGCTTCTGAATCTGGAGTGCTACATATGATCAGTCTTGAGTGTCAGAGTCACCGTCTCCTTCCCCTCTTTATAGATCTCCACATCCTTGCCTTTGCTTGAATTCAACTGAAGAACGTTGTAACATGTACCAAACAAAACACTAGTAAGCACTTATCAATATACTATTTACATACTAAACCCAGATAATAGATCATCCAGCCTCTGGATATAGAGTAAATCATTATAAATAGACCACTAGAGAGCATGCCTTTATAGATGAAGTGATTTATAATGTTTGATGTTCACTACTACACATATATGTATCTAGAATATTACTAATATTGCAAGTAATATTCACCCACCTTAGATCATACATTTATTAACTAAGAAGCTTTAATGGATATAATTCCTATTGTAATTCATTTTGTGGGGTTCATAGATAAATCAATAGTAATGGGAATGTGCAAATGTTGCCCCCTTGTAGGATTCTGAAGTGCCTTTCAAGTTATTGTCAAATCGATAAAAGTTAGAGGCAAGTTCCATATGTGTTGAATTTATTATTAAACCTTGAAAAATATAGTTGTTATTTTTTTTTCTTGCTCATTGAACATTTTTTTAAGCTGAAGCTCTTAATCTACCAAAAGACTAATTCTGCTGGATGTATGACTTTATATACTTGTGGTTTTTCCGTCCATTTAGAATGTCTATTAGGTTTTAACTTTTTCATTTTACAAGTAGATTTTAACTTAATTACTAACTTCTTATAAGGTGTATTACTATTACATATTGAGCAAAGTTTCAAACCCAAAACTGCCATGAAGTTTTGTTTTTGTTTAACAATCAACCATGTATCTTACATCTATGTATTAAATAGAGGTGGATGACACTTTATAGTCTCTACTGAAATCTCATCTTTATAGGGAAACATCTAATAAAACAACCAATAATCTCAACTAGCTTTTACGGTATCTATTTGATACCTAATAAGATTTTTTCCAAATGACAAAAGTGCTGGCACATCTGTGTTCTATACCTTTTTGAAAAGCAACATTTAAAACTGAAAATGTCTAAAAGTGTGTTGGTAGACTTGCATTTGCAGCCCAATATTCTAATTTATCCCAAAGTCAGGAAATAAAAAACAGTTGAAATGAAGTAGCAAATATGTAGTTATACTGTGTAAAACATAGCTAAATATTGTGCATAAATTATAAATTAAGAGAGAAGGAGGATAAGGAATAAATTAGAAAAGCAAAACTGCTTGTACCTTGTTTTGGGTCTAGGTTGCGTGTACCTGATTCAAGGAGAGAATGTACTTGATATTCTCTATTTAGTGGAAGAAGAGAAGCAGCTCTTCTTGGTGGAAATGAAGACAGCCTCAAGCTTTAACCACTGGAACTGGGAGCTTTCTCGCTGGAATGATGGCAAATGAGC
Organism: Juglans regia; assembly: GCF_001411555.2. Lineage (NCBI taxonomy): Eukaryota > Viridiplantae > Streptophyta > Magnoliopsida > Fagales > Juglandaceae > Juglans > Juglans regia. The sequence goes on from NW_023361369.1 coordinate 24,310, forward strand.
TTTCTTTTCTAGACTACCAAAATGACTTCACTCCATTTCTCTTCATGGAAAATCAGATTACATATTAAGTCCAACCAAACCATCAAGAAACTGCCAGTTGTCCAGGAAACAAAGGAACCCATCTGCTCTAGGATATGACCCCTGGCGCCATTCCCCCCCCCCCCAAATTAAAATTACTATCCCGCCCTTATACATTCTCCCGCCTCTTCATACATGTAAATTTATCTACTGCTCTAAAGATTTGCACGAATTCAAAGTTATATGCCAAATTCTCATTTTGCACCTTGCATTGCAATATTTACCAAAATAATTTATAAAATTCTGCTTTGCATAAATTAGACTGTAGTGTCAAAAAAAATTTATCATTTTTGCCTTTGAGCCTAATTTGTACAACACCATTGTACATAATATAACGTAATACATGAATATTAAATTTGTACATAATATAACATAATACATCTTTATACGTAAATTTTACTGCAGTGTGAAAAAAGATTTAGGTGCATGAATATTAAATTTATTTCATTTGTAATACATGACTAATTTTTGTCTTATCTAGATTTGTCCATAATACCTGATTCAGCCAGCAAAACCTCATATTTAATGTGTCTTTTCTTATTTTTATTAACATATGTTAAAAATTAACATGTGTTACATTAATAACATATATGATTAGGTGCATGAAGTTTTAAGTTGCTTTCATTTTGAGAACTCTTCTTAAATTATGTGCTTAGGAGATTTGTTTATATTCTTGGTTTAGCCAGCTTAACCACACCTAAATATCTATGTAGACTTTTGGGGTTTTTGCATATAGCTCTACTGTGTTTGCATTTCCTGATTTGCATTCCCAACCCTTTTTTCATAAAGTCTAGCCTAATTTTCCAACCCCCTGTGACAATTATGTTATCCATCTGGAGCGCAATCCAGATACTATGTCATCATATGCAGTTTGAATATTATTCACTTATACATTTACGCATCATCCCCATTTTGTGACCATATTACTCCATTTAACGAAATATTGCATGGTAAACATGTGGATCTCCTACATCCCCTAGCTGTCACTTCAAAGAAATCGCTCAACATTCCACTGCAACAACTTTCGTGCCTTGACCTTTGATGTAGGTGGACCAAGAACATCTCTTGATTTAAAGTAACCATTGTATCTGCACACAATGTAATTCAGATTCACATGAGTAATTCTTTACTTCTTTAAGTAGCTAACAACCTCGTATACTTCCTAAGTTTAAAATTCCAATACAAGATTTGTCTTTCTTCATCCATATCACTATTAACATATTATAGGCACATGTTACAGCTCTTCTTAAATGTAAAACAACACTTTTGTACAGCCTCTAGTAAAATTTAATATCTACCAACAGCCTAGACGCAACACTCATCTAAACTCATCTGGTAAACGTAGATGTCAGGACATATGATATCCAACCAAGACTTATACAATATATAATACACGAATCCCACGTGTTTCCCCCGAGAGGCTATTAGCTAAACAGTTCTTGAATCCACAAACTTCCACTAAAGATAATCACATGTTTTACACAAAACCTACCCCCAAGGATGAACCAACAACAAGATGGTTGGCATGCAAGGGCGAAAGGCTCATCTTTATACATGTGCCTAGCAGTATTCACTATCATCAAGTGGTCCCTCACACGTATCCCCCTTCTCAGGTCGCCAACGTCATACCAAGCACAACTAAACCGATAAACCTTGTGCCAACCCATATAGCGTAATTCTATAATATCATGCAACACTCCATAGAAGTCAACAGGGGATCCATGGTGCTAGCCATGAACCACCACCCCGCTATTTTGGGTGCGTCGATGCCTTTCACGCTCTTTCATATGGAAGTGAACTCCATTCATTATGCATCCAGCATATGATGCGACCCACGGATCTGGACCACATGCTAATGCATATATGTCATCGGTTATCTCACTTGGCCTAATTGCACGCAACTCTCGAATCTAGGACATAAGAAAACACAAATCCATCATTATATATAGAAGGGAAACATGTGTATGCCAAGTAGTTTGGTATCTTACACATGATTTGAACCATGATGGGAATTGACTCTGGTGCCTATGTATCGTTCAACCTCCGTGCAATTATTAAGTACATACCATTGGGCCTTGGCCATTCGTGTGTCAGACAATTTCTTAGAGCTTGTTGTCCCTAGTGGTCGAACCTTTTGTGAGAAAACAAGTAAACAAGGCTCATTTCCCGACTCATTCGAACCACCAACAATGTCACTATTGCATTCCTCTCGGTTATATCTAGTCTCAATATCGAGAAGATACATAAAGCAAAATGTAAGACACTCGAGATGAACATATGCCTTAGCAATTGAGCCTTCTGGACGGACTCTGTTGCGAACGTACCACTTGAACTTCCCTAGAAACCTTTCAAAAGGGTACATCCATCTATATTGCACGGGTCTTGCTAGCAATGCCTCCTCTAGCAAACGAATGGCTAGGGGAACCATGATATCTAAAAATGCGGGAGGGAATATCATTTCCAGTTTACAAAGGATAATAGGAGTATTAGCTTGAAGCTGATGCAACACTGATAAGGGCAAAGTTTGTGAACATAATTCTTTGAAGAACGAGCCTAAGTCTATTAAGGCTTGACGCATATTGGGTCATAAGAACCCACCAATAACAACCGGCAACAATGCTTGCATAAAGATATGACAATCATGGCTCTTCATTCCTTTGATTTTTCCATCACTAACACTAACACACCGTGCAATGTTTGAGGTAAAACCATCCGAGAATTTCACTTCTGACAACCATGAACAAAATTTCCTTTGGTCATTTAAATTTAACATGTACCAACCAAGACTCATAGAAATACGATCGCCATCATGTTGTAAATGCAATTCTTTTCTTAGTCCAAGATTAGCCAAATCCCTACGTGCATTGGCAGAGTCCTTGGTTTTCCCATCAATATTGAGCAAAGTTCCCAACACGTTATCACATATGTTTTTCTCAATATGCAAAACGTCCACGTTATGTCTCAACCCCAAGTCTAACCAGTACAGAAGCTCAAAAAATATAGACTTTTTTATCCAATTTAGTTGATTGGGAGTTTGTTTCCTCTTCAAAGAAGATTTACCAAACTGGACATGTGACACTCCTCATAATTGTTCTAGCAAATCCTCTCCCTCGATAGTTGATGGTTGGAGTCGATGCTCTTCGTACCCATTAAAAGAACTTTTTTTCCGTCTCCAAATGTGATCTGGTGGCAACCATCGTCGATGACCCATATAGCAATGTTTGCGCCCATGTACCAACTATTGTGAATTTGTGTCAACTGTACATAAAGGGCATTCCATCTTGCCCTTTGTGCTCCAACCGGAAAGATTGGCATATGCGGGGAAGTCATTGATGGTCCAAAGTAGCGCTGCATGCAACCTAAACATTTGCCCACTATACGCATCATAGGTATGAATACCCTCTTCTCATAACTCCTTCAACTCATTGACAAGAGGACGTAAGAACACATCAATATCATTCCCCGGTGAGGCCAGGGATTAACAAGGACAACATGGTGTATGGATCTTTCATGCATGACCAAGGGGGCAAGTTGTAAGGAACAAGTAGTACCGGCCATATGCTGTACAGTTTGCTCAAGTTATTGAATAGGTTAAACCCATCACTCGCCAAAGCAAGTCTAACAATGCAAGGATCTTGGGAAAACCTCTCATGTTTGTGATCAAAGTCTTTCCATACACTAGAATCTGCTGGATGTCGCATGCATGTTGGATCATCAACCCGAGCTTCTACATGCCATCTCAGGGCTTGGGCTGTCTTCTTTGATATAAATAGCCTTTGCAAGCGTGGCTTCATGGGGAAACATCAGAGAACTTTTTGTGGTATCCTTCGTTGCTTACTTGTGCATACAGTCCACCTAGATGCGTTACATTTAGGGCACTCATTTAATGATGCATTTTCCTTCCAAAACAAGGCACAATCATTTGGCCACACATGTATCTTTTTGTAACTAAAGCCCAAGCCATGCTCCAAGCGGCGAGCATCATTATATGAGTTAGAGAATAGAGAGCATTGGGAAATGCAGCTTGCAAGAGCCTTAACACCATGTCAAATGACTTGACGGTCCAACCACCAATGCTCTTGATGTGAAGCAATTTGACGATGAATGATAGCATTGAAAACTTATCACATGAAGGATAAAGTGGATGTCGTGTATCGGCTACCAACTCCTCAAAATTAAGGTTTGTTGGAGTATACGAGGTGGATGGTTGGTCATGTGGGTTTGCATTTCCATCATATCTAGTTGAATTATCCATAAATGACCCATGACGAATGTCATCTAACATCTCGTCGACATCATCAATGTACTCATTGTAAGCAGATGCATCATCTGCTTCTTCGTCAGAAAATGAATTGAGCTCTAAACTGATCCACCAGCCTTCCTTAAGTAACAGGATCTATCAATCTTTCCACAGGAGCTTCTTGGAATTCATCCATAACACAAATGTCTTCCTGCATCAAAGATTGGTCACCTGGGATCCAAGGGTCCTTCCATAGCTTTGTTATTTTACCATTCCCTGTCCTCCATATACAACCCTGCTCCAACAGTTTCTTTGCCTCCCAAATACCTCACCATGCAAAAGATGGTTTTTCGCCTAGACCAGCCTTTAAAAAACTTCATTAGGAAAATATTTTACCTTGTACACTTTATGAAGCAATGAATCTGTATCCTGCATGATCCTTCATCCTTGGTTGGCTAACAAAGCCAAATTGAATATTCTCAAGTCTTTGAACCCAAGTCCCCTTTTCTCTAATGGTCACACATTTTTTGCCATTTATCCAATGAATTCTTCTTTCATCCTTCCTCTGTCCCCACCAAACTTTGCCATCATGGCTTCTAATTCTGAGCATAGACCAATAGGTAGTAGCTCATTGAGTATGTAGGCATTGAAAGGGCTACTGCTTTGATAAGAATTTCTCTCCCACCTTGTGAGAGCAAATTTTCCTTCCAACTTTGAAGCTTCTTGTAACACCTGGACCTAATATATATATATATATATATATATATATATTTTATAGTTGGACTATGGATTTTATTTATTTATTTATTTGAGCTTGATATCTTAGGTTTTTATATTACGGGAGTAGTGATTTTTTTTTCTTTTTATTTGGAGATTTTGGCCATTTATTTTAACTTTGGAAAAACTTTCGATTTATGAATAGTTCCTCACCCGTACAACTCTTTTCCATCCGCATGCACGTTACTCCCTTTTCTCTAGGGTTTCTCCATCACCAATAAACACATATTTATACATACGCACCTACATGTTAGTTTAAAAAAAAAAACCTTTAGTAGCCGCAAACCTCCCACGGCAGTCTTCATCCCCGTAAGCTCAACACCTCACTCACACAACCCGTAGTCCTCGGCTCAACTCTGTCGTCACCTTCCCATCCCTCTCGTGTGCGGAAGCCCTCCACAACCTAAGCCCAAACCGGCATAACTTTCAGCTTTGGAGGGTGAACCCTTGCAAAAACTGTGAACCCCACGTAGGCCCGCCGCTGCCTCTGCGTTAGGACCCCCTTAGCACCGTCCCTGCACCACCACTGTTGCACCTCTTCTCAGCCACCGTGGTACAACTCACACTGCCCAGCCACCCTGCCTCGTCCACGATCAATCAAACACTGAAGAAACCTCTGTTTTTGTCCCCTAAAACAGAGCAAATTTATTTTTCTGCTTGCTGCTGTTTGACGCAAACCAGCCGAGCGACGCCCCAACCAACCTCAAACCGCCGTCTAAATACTCTTCGTTAGCCCTGTTCAGCCGTACGTTCATCATCAGCACGCCACCCAACTGCCAGCATATCCACCGAAGCCGCCTCAGGCCCCAATAAGCTCACACCGTTTCTTTTATTTTTTTTCCTCTTTTCTCTCGGTTTCTCTCCGTCTCTCCCTCACTCTCTCACCGTGTGTTTCTCTCATTTATCTCTCGCTCCCTCTCTATCATTTTTCAACTGCTCAAGCGCCGCAACGACCACCGCCGACCTCAGCTAACTCCGAGCGCTGTCGCACGTTCCCTTCCTTCTCGGTGAGTCCCGGCCACCGCTGTTTTTCTTTTATTCATATGGGTATGTTCATCGCTAGTTTTTCTTCTTTAGGTGTATTTTTTTTATTTACGTATATATATATATATATGTAAAGTTTTAACGAGTACTTACTAGTTTTTAACCTAATATATATATATGTATATATATGGAAGGTTCTCAGTTTTAACCTAATGTTTTTCGGGTGTGAAGTTTTTATTTTTTTGAGTCATATAATTATCATAATACTTATTAGATAAATTTTCTTCTTCAGTATGAATTCGAATAAGTGGATATTGATGATCTTAGAAAATGTGATGATATTTTAGGGTTATGTGAAGTTAGGTTTTTGAAGAATTAAAATAGGTTATTTTAACATCTTAGGCTTAAATATTGAAATTGTGTTCGATTGGAAATTTATGAGAATTACGTTATTATGTTATAGGTGACAATTAATAATTGTTCAGCATTTTGAGGAAATTCCTGAAAAGCTAAGAAGTCCAGGTAAGCGGGGTTGCTATGCTAGACTCTGCATTAAAATAAAATGAGCTGAGGTTATTTTTGGAAAATATACATATCTGATTATGAAAAGAAATTTGAACTACCTCAGTTATTTGTTCTGCATTACTAGTGAGATTCTGTTTAAGAAGAAAGTATTTTCTATCATGACTGGGTAGACATAAGCTTATTTTTTACATTCTGTTTCTAAAATTTGAAAAAAAGAGCGAATATGAAATTTGTGCATAAATTATGTTGTGATATGATTTTGTTCCGTTCTGAAGATTTTGTTCAGTATTCTGTTTGGATAAGACGTGATTTTTGAAAACCTTTGGCATGATTCTCTGACTCTGAATTTGATTCTGTTTCCGCTCTGTTCAGTTACGACCTTGCCACGGGTGATAATAGTGGATACGGCCCAACCATGGGTTATAATAGTGGATACGGCCCAACCACTGGTAATAATAGTGGATACGGCCCTGCTACAGGTTATAGTAGTGGTCTCTGTTTTGAGTGCACACCTTGGTGACAGAGTGATTTATGTTCTGCTTAGCTATCCGTAGATGCACAACCCTACCACGGGGGTTATACATGGCTTTTGTTTTGATATGATGTTCTGATGATATGATGATCATTTATGCTATGCCAAAGGATGTTTTTAAATGAAATTGTTTCTGAATTTTCGCTCTGATATTTTGATCATATTTTGTGCTTCCGTACTCTGAAAATGAAAATGTTTTGTTCTGCATTTTCATTTCTGTAAATGCTCATGTTTACACACTGGTATATGTTTTCTGCTTACTGAGTTGTTGATATCTCACCCCTTATCTCCATATATTTTTCAGATAATTTTGATGCTTCAGCTGGAGAATAAGAGTAGAAAGTTTAGCAAGGTGTGATGATCGTAGTGGAATAAGTGCCTGAGGGTACAAATGCTTATTTGAGAGTCGTAATTAATAAACTGATTTATTTTCTGGTATTGGATTTGATGAGTTGAGGATGTTTTCGAGTGTTTGGAGAATTTCTAATTTATGTTATTGAAAATTTCTTTATTGTCGCCGTGGAGGAACTTAGATTTTTGGATTGATTAAATGGATTAATATTTTATGGGATTTTCTGGATTTTATAGTTGTGTTATTTAAGTTAATTTTGAGTATTAAGAGCTAACTATTCGGACCTTCGGGAATCGAGGCGTTACAATTCTGCCATACCCTTTGCTTTATTTAAGTGAAATCCTTTGTTTTAGATCTACCCACAGCAGGAGGTAGTCCTAAATACCTCTCATATTGTTGAACCCCAATTACACTCCATAGCTGCAGCAACTCCTTTTTCTTGTCAACAGATACATTTCCACCAAAAATCATGGAAGTTTTGTCCATGTTAATTTTCTGACCAGAGGCCTGTTCATATCTTACCAACAGTGCTTGTATCTTCATATTTTCCCCCATATCAACCTTGCAAAAGATCACACTATCATCTGCGAAGAGAAGGTGATTAATACAGGGAGCACTTCTGCAGATTTTGATCACTAAAATATCATGTTAAAAGTAGCCTCCTTTAATAAAGAGATAAGCCCCTTAGTGCACAACAAGAATAGATAAGGGGACAATGAGTCTCCTTGTCTAATTCCTCTACTGGGGACAATGTGACCCCTTGGTTCACCATTAACCAATACTGAAAAAGAGGCAGTCTGAATATAGCCCATAACGAAGTCAATCAACTTCAAATCAAACCCCATAATACTCATCACTTCTTTCAAAAAGCTCCACTCAACTCAGTCGTATGCCCCACTCAAATCAAACCCCATGCTTTAAGGCACAAAACAAGTAGGGTAACATTTATCTTTCTTTGAAGAAAACCCTAATCTAACCATGTGAGTGTAGGCGTGGGTTCGTAAGGAAGAACCTTTCAAAACACAACCTAACTCCTTCTAGCTCAAGTGTGTGGGTGTTAGAGCATAAGTTCTAGATGAACTTTGCTTAAACTGAAACTTCTCTTCCTTCAAGTCGTGCATGTGTGTGTAACAAAAGAAAAGTTGGCTTCATACCTTCTATGTTTCCCTTTTTAAAAGTATCTTCTCGCTTTACTTATCCTTGAAAGAATGTTTGGGTGGGAAGAGAATATTGTGGAAACTGTTTGGATGGTGGAAAGTGATAGAAACTTGGAGGAAATGGTGATGACCGAAACCCTCAAGAGAAATGCACTAAATGGCCAAACGTCCTAGGATTTTCGGCTCCTTCCCTTTTGTAGACACTCAAAAGCTCCTTGAATGAGCCAAGCTCATGTATGGACACCAAGTGGCATGTAGCCCTATGACCTTTTCCTCTAGCTCATCATTTGATTGAGTTGGAAACCCATAAGCACCTTTTTGCATGTGGCACCTCCTTCCTCCAAAACCAGAGCTCACTTCCCATTTTTCCCTACATTTCATGTCTTGGTTCAATGTATCTTGTAGCTATAAGGTCTTTTATCAAGCCCAAACCTTCCTCAATCTCTTACATGTGTGCTTGAGTGCCAAGTGGCATGTGAGGAGTGTGTGTGTGTGTGTGTGCATGGGCTGCCTTACCCTTCTCTTCCCTAGGAGATCTTCTTTTCACCATACTTTTGGACAAGCATATAATTGGTTCCTTTTTGCACAAAGATCCTTGCCCTAGCCATCCACCTCAAGGGGTTCTTACATAACATTTTCCTTCTAGAAGGCCCTAGGCGTGTAAGGCTTTCTTCCAACCTTGATCTTACCCTTTCCCAAGACAACTTCTTACCTTTATGCATGTATGACACATGGCAAAAATAAAGCAAACCTCTTTCTCCATGGTTGCCATCCATGGCCTCTTGGCCTTTCCCAAGGTTCAACTTTTCCATAATCCTAATCATTTCCTTCTAGATTCATCAAGCCCTTGTCATAGCTCTATGGATGACAAGTAACATGCTAGAACTTAAGTTGGGCATGAGGCCTAATTCCTTTGGGCTTCAAAACCCTAATTCCTACAAAGGCCGAAACTCTCAAGGGCTTATGAAAGAAAAAAAAAATCACACAGAAACTTAGAAAGTCTTGGTCGTCACATCGGACATGCCATTTTCCCTTTAGTACTCCAACCTAACAAGTTTCCATAAGCGGGAAAATCATTTATTGTCCATAACATGGCAGCATGCATCTTGAACGACTTGTCTATAGATGAATCAAATGTTAGGACTCCATTCTCTCACAAATCTTTCAATTCTACAATCAATGACTATAAGTGTACGTCTATATCATTTGCCGGTGATCTTGGACCTGGAATGAGCAAACTCATCATGAAATATGGATCTTTTATACACTTCCACGGTGGAAGATTATATGGTATAAGTTCAACTGGCCAAGTACTATGACTAGTACTCATGTTCCCAAATGGATTAAATACATCTGTTGCCAACCCAAGTCGCACATTATGAGGTTCTTTAGCAAACCATGGGTGCTCCAAATCAAATTCCTTCCAAACTTGGGAGTCAGCAGCATGTGTCAAGACACCATCGTTCCTGACTCTGGATGATGAGTGTCATGTCATGTCTACAGCAGTTGCACATGACATAAATAACCATTGTAATTTAGGTATTAATAGAAAGTGGCGTACGACCTTTCGCAGCACGTTTTGCTTCTCAGATGTCCATATTGATTCATGGCAAATGAAGTACTCGTTAAATTGCTCATTCTCTCTCCAAAATAATACACAATTAGTCTTACATGCATGTATTATGTTGTAATCAAACCCAAGTCCTCGTTTCAACTGTTTTGCTTCATAGAAGTTGAGAGGTAAAATATTGTTCGGTTCTCTTTAAATAGCTTGAGTAACATATTGATAGCCTTAATAGATAATCGGCACATGGATTTTATGTGAAACAATCTAACTGAAAACGACAATTTACTGTGCCTTATACATCCTAGATATAACTCATGCTGTGAATCATTCCACAAGCGTGCAAAAGTGTTATGGCCCACATCATTTGAATTTGATGTTTTTGTATCACCTTCATCCATAAACATTCTCGCATCAATGTCATCCAGCATTTGTTTCATATCCTGATTGTATTCATCACCTACAACCCCTGCCGGTACATCTTCATCAATGTCTTCTTCTTCATGTGGAGGCTCGAATGGTATTGGATATGATTCATCGTGTAAGACCCAATCAATATAACCTTGATCAATACCTTTGCCATGAAGATACAAGCACTGTTGGCAAGATATGAAAAGGCCTCTGGTCAGAAAATTAACATGAACAAAACTTCCATGATTTTTAGTGGAAATGTATCTATTGACAGGAAAAAGGAGTTGCTGCAGCTATGGGGTGTAATTGGGGTTCAAGAATATGAGAGGTATTTAGGACTACCTCCTGCTGTGGGTAGATCTAAAACAAAGGATTTCATTGAAATAAAGCAAAGGGTATGGCAAAAGCTTCAAAGTTGGAAGGAAAATTTGCTCTCACAAGGTGGGAGAGAAATTCTTATCAAAGCAGTAGCCCTTTCAATGCCTACATACTCAATGAGCTGCTACCTATTGGTCTATGCTCAGAATTAGAAGCCATGATGGCAAAGTTTTGGTGGGGACAGAGGAAGGATGAAAGAAGAATTCATTGGATAAGTTGGCAAAAAATGTGTGACCGTAAGAGAAAAGGGGACTTGGGTTCAAAGACTTGAGAATATTCAATTTGGCTTTGTTAGCCAAGCAAGGATGGAGGATCATGCAGGATACAGATTCATTGCTTCATAAAGTGTACAAGGCAAAATATTTTCCTAATGAAGTTTTTTTGAAGGCTGGTCTAGGCAAAAAACCATCTTTTGCATGGTGAGGTATTTGGGAGGCAAAGAAACTGTTAGAACAGGGTTATATATGGAGAATAGGTGTAACACCCGTCCTTGTGGTGGGACTTTTTTCAAAATATATATATATATTTTTTTTATTAAAGGATGACGGGAATTACCATCCTATTTAAAACTTTTCACTTGCATACCCAGGGTGCGTGACTCCACGTTTATAGATTAAAATGTGCTTTGACAATGAAAGAGGTTTACAGCGGAAAACATAAATCTTATAATAAAAAGGCCTCTCGTATGTTTAAAACTCGTGCCTAGACTTCCGTGCTCTTCCCCATGGCCGTGTCCATCCTAATCATGCAGTTCCTGTGAGGGGGAGGGACATGCATAAAAGCTAAAATGAGTCGAAGACTCGTAAGCATTACTTCATACCGTTAAAAATATAACAATATAGGTTTTCATTCATACATTCATCATTCATACATACTATTACGTGCGTGCATACGTGCGTTCATTTGAAAACTTCACTGGACGAGATTTTTTTTCTCTTTTAAGCATGGGCTTCCTTTTCGTAAAACGTTTCTCCCGTCAGTGCCTTCATTTCTGCAAGAGTTCGTGCATGTTTACGTGCGTTCTTTTGAAAATGTCACTGGACGGGGCTTTTCTTTCAAAAGACTTTCCTCTCTTTAAAAACGTGTCCCCCGTCAGTGCCTTCATTTCTTAAAGATTCGTGCATTCGTACATGCGTGCGTACATCCATTCGTTCTTATCACTTTCATAGGCCAGTAGACACTGTTACGCCCCCTGTGTTTGGGGTTAGCGGTCTTCCTTTAGACCCGGATTTTGCCCGTGGCCACGGGTGGGGAATTGCTTTTCATAGGGGGCAGCACTGGGTGCACTTCCAGTACTACTTACCCAGCATTGCAATCTGCCCTTCATGCATCTTCATCAGTTTATGGATTTTCTTAGAAAATACATACAATAGATACAGTGTATAGTCATCCATTCACATGCGTACAATTAATACTTTGGTTGCGTAAGAAGAGGCTATCAATGAGGGGCCGTACATACTTATACCTTTTAACAATTAGCATTTTCTTTCTTAAAACGCCTTTCGTTTCTTTTTGTGAGCATCTTAAAGAAAAAGCGTTTCTTGTAACTTTGAAAACTCTAGAAGAGTATGAACGTAACACTTACCTGGACTCCATGCTGCTTGCATGTCATTCAGTCTATTCATGCTTGTCAGATGGCAACCTACATGCATGCACATAACTTAACGTCATTCTCTATCTAGTACATAAGCAACTCGAACTATAAATAGAACTACGCTATTCTTGGAACACTCTCCTTCTATCCATGCACTTACGTGCCCTTTACCAAGTTAAAACCTTCGGGGATCCATTACGGTCACCCCATCTTCCAACTCATGTCTTGTCTCGAGTGCTCATCCACTAAAGTGAACTCATGATTCACCTTAGGATTAAGACACTAAGGCCTCTGTCTCATTCTTCTCATTAACCTCATTCAGACTCATGACTCAAACCAACTAAGTCACGCATCCCGTCCTTAGACAGTACACCCGTCACTTTCTTCATGCATCTTAGCCCATACAAATCCTCATTCCCATCCAGACAAGCCATACGGCTCTAAGCCAACTCTGAGGCTTAAGCACCGTGTAACTATACTCAGGATAGATTACCCATTACATATGGTGAATCCATCCGGCACATGTGTCTAACCAGATTACACATGTACTCTACCCCTTATCACCTAAGATCAACATATATAACACGTTGATCACCAGCTTCGAGGGACAAGGGTCATACTCCGATACCAACATTCTCTTAACCCAGCTAGCATGGCTCCTCATGCTACCCGTCCCTTTGACAGTTCATCCCAACACTTAACACGACAAGACTCCAATCATAACCATGTCTTATGCCACGTCATACAGCTCGAGACTGCTCCCAAGCTACACCGTGACCTTGTCGCATTACCCAACACTCTAGTACATAAATTCCTAACTCATCACGAGTACGATTCCTTACGTACTCTCGACACAACATGACATTTTGTCACGTTCCCATTATGTCATTCATACCCTATCACTTCAGCACATGGCAATCACGACTGTCAGTAACCACGTCACTTCGTGAAGTTGCCCAGTCATGCTTCCGCTGCGTACTCTTACACTTGTTCCACTACTTCGTCCATCACAAGCACGACTGTCAGTAGTCATGTCACTTCGTGACATTTCTCAGTCATGCTTCCACTGCGCACTCTTGTACTTGTTTCGCTACTTTGCGCATATTCCTAGCCATAAGCCCATCACGGTGACACTTGCCACCTTAGACTACAGGCTGTGCCATAACTACTTCAGGACAATGTTCCACAGTTCCTGACACTATCCATCACGTTCCACTCCCATTAATCACGTAACTATCCTTATCTCTACGACACGCCACAAAAAGTGTCGCTGCCACATGGAGTACACTCCACGTATACTCCATTCATACATACTACGCCATATCACCACTATGGCATACTCGCTATACGGTACATCACTATATCACATGGAGTACATTCCTTGTGTACTCCATCCACATGCATTACACCACATCACCATTAGGGCATATCCACCACATGGTGCATCTCACCATCACATGAAGTACATTCCACTTGTACTCCCCACATACGCTCCATCACCACTATGGTATACCCGCCATATAGTGCATCACTATATCACATGGAGTACACTCCTCGTATACTCCCTTCATACACACTACGACACATCACCATTATGGCATCCCTGCCATATGGTGCTTCGTTCCATCACATGGAATACACTCCACGTATATTCCATGCACTTACGACACATCACCACTACGGCATACCCGCCGTATGGTGCGTCACTCCATCACATGAAATACACTCCATGTATATTCCATGCACATTACGCCACATCACCACTATGGCATACACGTCATATGGTGCATCGTCCACCACATAGAGTACACTCAACATGTACTCTCCACATACGCTCCATCACCACTATAGCATACCCGCCATACAGAGTACATTCCATATATATCCCCTTCATATATCATATCCCACACAGAGTACACTCAGTGTGTACTCTTCCCGTTCCACATACACCACGCCACATCACCATTATGGCATACACGCCATATGGAGCATCAGTCCACCACATGGAGTACATTCCACATGTACTCCTTTTACACACACTATCCACAGAGTACACTTCTTTGTGTACTCATCCCGTTCTACCATATGCCTGGAGGGTATATTTTACATATACTCTCATTGTCTCACATTACGCCACATACCAAGTACACCCAGCGTGTACTCTTCCCATTCTACATAACGCCACGCCATCCATACAACACATGCCCCACAACTACATTACACAGCACAGTCCACAACACTTCACAATACGCCCAACACTTCATAGCACACTACATGGCACAATGCACCTCTATACAACACAGATAAGCCCAACACTTCACTACACAGAATGCCCAACACTTCATCACACAACATCACATCACAATACCATAACTCCATTAATACTAATAGCACAATTCACAATCTAGTCAACTAATCAATATCTAATATAAATACGAGAGGTAGATGGTTATACCATCGACGGGATAACCCGTACGTTGCTCGTTGACCGTCATAGCCGATGATGTCGACAGTGTCGTACGTGGCAGCTGACCCACGTACGTTAACTGTTTAGGCGTTTGGATAGCTAGGTGTGGTCTTGGAAGGGCTCGTGATGGCTGTGTGCAGTAGCGGTCAATCATGCGCAGTGACTGTCCATCACGTGCAGTGATTACCCACCACATAAAGTGGTGGCTTGGACCTAGGGCTCGACTAAGGGAGGTGCGGTGGATCTCGTGATGGTGTCGAGGTGGCGCCACGGTGGCTCACAATGGAGGATCTGGCCATCCCATGGAGGAGAAGCCGTGGGAGAGTGAGAGAGAGTGTGCTCTCGTGGGTGGCAGATCGGGGTCGTGGGAGGTTGGGTTGGCTTGGTGGCGGCCTAAGGAGGCTGGAGGTGGTAGTTACCAGCCGTGGGTGGTGGTGCACGGTGGTGGACAGTGTGCAACCCGTGCGTGCATGAGAGGGGAACCGTGAGGTGGAGGAGGGAGCTTCTGGCCGTGGGTCACGTGGAGGAGCTCGGTGAAGGGGAGAGGAGGTACATGGTGTCACAAGGTGGCCATGGGTGCTGCGCATGGCGGCGCTAGGGGCCGCGCACGGTGAAGCCGTGCGTGGGTCTCCTTGTGCGTGCGTGTGTGCGACGGAGGGAAGGTGGTTGCGTAACAGGGGCTGAGTTCACTGGGGAGTGGTGGCCGGTGGCAGAGGAAGCTGCCGTGGAGGTGGTGGCATTGGAGAGCGGTGCACGGCGGCGCTACGCACACCAAGCCCATACGGGCTGTGCACTTCCGAAATGGAGAAAGGGAGAGCGTGAGAGGGAGGGGCTGCCATGGTTGAGCTCACCGGTGTGAGGAACAAACAGTGGTGCCAGCGGTGAGAGCTGGTGGCGCACGACGGCGCGGGGCTGAGGCCTCAAACCGTTCGGCGTGGAGAGGGAGTCTGCGTACGTTGTACGCTTAGGAGAGGGAGGAGAGAGAGGGAGATTAGGGAAATGAGGGAGAAAGAGAGGGGGTCTGGGTATTTAACACAGTCCCTTCGTTCGGGAATTCACGTAATGATCTAATGGTAGATCTCAAATACTGGTTTAAAATACATTAACATATAACTTAATTAAAAGGGCTAAGAGGAATTAAGGTAGAATATTATTTTAAACTAACTTTAGTTTATAAAATAATATTCTTTATCATTAATAAAATGATGAAGTGTCACTTAACATATTTAAAAGGGTTAAACCATTTAATTAATAAAAGCTCTCAACATAATTTAAATCTCATAATATCTTAAATAATTGAAATCATTTTAATAATAATATTAAAATAATTTTTGACAATTATAATATTTTTGGAGCTCTTCAAGAATATTATGATTGTCGTATTTAAGATCAAATCTTAATTCAATAATACTGAAAATACTCTTTATAAAATTACCAGCATATTTAAAACACTGGGCGTGCCCTAGAAGTCACACGATATCTTTCGAGACACGTCATCATAGTTCGACACGCATAACGTGGCTCGCAGTCGCTAATGGAAAAGGCAGATGATCACATAATCTCTGCCTTCGGGATTTGCTTACGTCATAAAGACGAAACATACGTCAGAAAGAAGAAGCGTACGTAAGAAAGAAGGGTCGTACGTAAGAAGAAGGAGCAGGATATCACAATAGGGAATGGTAAAACAGCAAAGCAATGGAAGGACCCTTGGATCCCAGGTGACCAAGCTTTGATGCAGGAAGACATTTGTGTTATGGATGAATTCCAAGAAGCTCTTGTGGAAAGATTGATAGATCCTGTTACTTAAGGATGGCAGGTCGATCTGTTTAGAGCTCAATTCAATCCAAGTATGGTTACTGATATCCTAAAAGTACTGATTTGTTCTACTCAACAACCCGATAAGATGATATGGCAAGTTTAGTGTAAGAAGCTGCTATAGATTTGAGGGATCTTGTTGTTTTTACTATCAATCTATACATTCTAGTTGGTTCCCATATGTTCCCTTAATGAAAAATCTGGATAAGAACTTAAATGTAATGCAGATTGCAATGCACGTTTTTGAGAAGGGAAAGGAAGAGAAGCTCTCCTTATTATTCTCTATGGCATGGGGTTTTTGGTGGAGAAGGAGCCAAATGATTCATGAGCAGAAAGTTATAGCTGTACAACAGGTTATTGATTATGCTCTTTCTGTCCAAAGGACTTTCATAGATCTCAAACAATTGCCAAAGCCTAAGGTTCGAGATTACTATGAATGGAAACCCCCACCTTTTGACTGGTTGAAATTAAATTTTGATGGAGCTGTTTTTGGTGAAATCAATAGAGCAGGAATGGGTTGGTGCTCAGAGATGGGAAGGGAGATGTTATATTGGCAATTGTAAGATAGAGTTTGAAGTGCAAGATGCTGAAGCCATTGAACTACTAGCCATCCTACAAGCGTTACAGTTGTGTGCTAACATGGGAATCCAAAGGATGTTGGTTGAGTCAGATTGATTGATGGCTGTACTAGTGCTCAACAATGAGCTTGAAACTGCTGCTATGTTAGGTCCACTAGTGCAGGAAATCAGAAAGCTTCAATGTCTTTTTGCTGAGTGTAAATTTCAACATGTGCATAGAGAAGGCAATGGAGTTGCTCACAAATTAGCCTGGTTTGCTTGGAATGTTGAAGATATCTCAATGTGGTGGGATTGTTTTCCAGATTTTATTTCTCAAGCTATTTGGTTTGAAAAATATCTGTAAACTTTCTTTTATTAATGAAATGTTATGTTTCCTATAAAAAAAAAAAAAGTTCGTGAAGAAGTTTTGAAGTTATTATGACGAAAAATGTCGTAATAAGTTCAAAGTGCACCAAATGCCGTCGTCCAACTTAAAACTTCTCTTATTAAGGGAAAAAAGTTGTCACCTACATGCCTTGTTAAGTTGTTTATCGTTCGAACGTGAAAATAACTTGGTGCGAATGTTTTCTTGCTTGACGAATTTTCGAGCCCACGTTCGAATGGTAATAAAGTACCATTCGAATGCTACTTCATTGCTCAGGTATTGGCAGGACATATTCCCGCCACTATTTCAAACGTGCCAAAAATCCTAGAAAACGTTCGAACGTACTTTTTCATGACTAAAAACGTTCAATCACTGATTAAGCATTCGAACCGTATACCATAACGTTCAAACGTATATTAGTAAATGTTTTATTATAGTCTAATATCTACACTATACGTTTTAATGTATTACTATATATAATTTTTTTTTTACAATAATTATGGGCAGCGAAAATAATCTGACATGAATAATAATCTTCTGAGGAGATAATATTCCTGACAACTTTCTTCTGTCATGCTGACTAATTGAGATATTAGTAATCTTTTGGAATTATATAATCTGGAGATAATAATTTGCTAGTTCCATATCAAACGGTTCTTGGGAATCCATAAGATGTATTGGATGGTAGGGTAAGTAATCTTGTGAAGGAGAGGCGGCTGAGTTTCCCTGAAAATGAGAGGCATGTTGAGAAGTAGAGGCCTGCTGGGCTGGTGATAATGCAGGTTGCTGTAATGGAGATAATCTGGCTGAATGATGTGATTCTTCTTCATCATCGCTATCTGAAACTTGTGACATTGCTTCGGCTAATTTTTTCAAGTCTTTCTTGTTGGTAATAGATGCTAATTGTACCTGAAATCTGCTCTGTTAGACTAGAACTTCTGGAGTTTTGGTAATTTCTGAAAACATTTTTAAGACATGATCATAATTGTATTTTTTCCACCATTTGACAGAAACTTGGCGGGTTAGAAACATAATGATTTTGAGAGACGGATGAGGTTTGATAACGTATTCTCATTTCATAATCCAATTTAATTTTGTTTTGAGGAAGAAGAGAAGAAGTAGTGAACAATGACTTAATGCTGGTGGGCTGTCGTCTTGTGAAGTAAAAATCCGTATGCTTTCCTAGAGGGGGAGAGGAAGGAGAAGATGTGACGCCCCCAAATTCCGCTTGGGATCGGACGGACATTTGAAGCGTCAAGACATGTAACACAAGGTTACCTGCCCCCGTTCATGACATATAAGATGCAATATTCCTAACATGCATCTAGCATTATGCAATATTCGCAGCGGATAATTTTTCTTTTTAGTAATACTATGCACCAAACCGAAATATCCCAAATACTTAAAACATACTTCATACATAATGACATACTAAACAACTGAGATCACAATATTAATCCATATGGTTGTGATCAAAAGAGTGATGGAGATTGAACTCTACAAATACAAGTAGTAATCTGAGGTAACTACTGTATTAACACCTACATCGCATCGTCGCTTAGTCGACCATTTCCAATTGGTCGATTCCCGATTCTCCTTCAGATCCTGTAACAAAATCTACCATTCGGGGGGAATGGTAGTTGGGACTACCACAGTGAGATTTGATTACAAATCTCAGCAAGTTAACAGGAAACTTCCACACAGGTTAATGATGCATGCATGGCAGTAAAAGCATGAATGCATAATCAAATCATAAGTAATCATAGCATAACTTGACATACAACATAACATAACTGGCATAACTTAAACTGAAACTGAAGCTTAGCATGAACGTGACTTGAAACATAACATGAATGTGAGCTTGGAACATAACATGGACTTGAAACATAGCATGAACGTGAACATGCATAATTTGAACTTGAACTTGAGCATGACATAACATAAATGTGAACTTGGAACATAACGTAAACGTGAACATAACATAACATGAACTTGGAACATAACGTGAACGTGAACATAACATAACATGAACTTGAAACATATTCTTGTCTCATGGGATTACCATGATTGCGTGAACGTAAACTTGAACGTAACATAACGTGAAACATGACTTGAACTTGGAATCTTATTCAATAGTCTTAATCATTAACATGACCATATGGGTGCTACACAGGTCCCCTTGAGCCGTGTGTCCCTGCCGATTACCGCATCACATCACAGGTTTCTATACCAGCTGTGAGTGCGTTAATACGTACTCCACAGTTGTTGTGGCCCCACGTATTCTACGTGTCACAATTGCTGTGTCTCACGTAGTGTATGCTCCACAGTTGTTGTGGCCCCATACTTCATGCTCCACAGTTGTTGTGGCCCCATGACTTATCTGTTTGTGCCACACTTGCTGTGGACACACATAACATAATGTGTGGCACCATCGGCGTTAGTGCCTGGCGCGCTCCGGTGACCAGCTAATTAGGCCCCATTCGCAACCTGTTGACTGTACTTCGTCAACCCAGGGAATTTCACACCTATTTAGACACTCCAGCGTGAACAAAGGAGTTCCACTAGGATATTACCCCATCCTAGCGCTTAGGGTCGTGATTGACATGAATGACTTAACTGGCAGACATGACATTTCGTAACGTGACGTAACATGAACGTGACATAAAAGACAGAAATCTTGACGTAACATAACGTGACATGAACGTAGGACGACAGACATGACATACTTCGAGACATAAATGTAACAGAGAACATTTCATAACATGTCATACATGTAACATGCAACATTTCGTAACATGGCATACCATATAACAGACAACATTTCTTAACGTGGCGTAACATGTGACAATGAATATTACATGACAAGAAATACATGTAACAGATGGCATACTTAACTTAACATGACATACTTGCAATGTATAGCATGTATAGCAATACGTGATAGAATATCTTGTGTAACAGATGAATAATTCATGACAGAATAAATTCTGTGTAACAGATAAATATATAATGACTTGGCATGGCACATATGATAACATGCATACATACAATTTAGTTCCCTTACTTATCACACATGCACATTAAATTGATAGTAAGTTAAAAGCTAACTTACCTCGATCTTCGCGCTTCGAGACAAAACTCAAGTGCGATCACGGGAAACTGAAAATAGTGATTTCTAAAAATTAGAACTTAATCACTGACAATTAGGAATATGGAAAAAATATCAACTTAGAGTAAAATTACCATTTTACCCTCTACATGTGGGAAAATGACCATTTTACCCCTAACATAAGGATTTTGCATCCTAACTCCATAAATCACCAAAATTTACATACCTTATGTAAATTTTGTCCTAAGCTCAAAAATCAATTCAGAAAAATTTAAAACTAAACACAACCATCAAAACTCTATATGGCCGAAGCTTACAAGGCTATTTTCTTTGCTTTTTGTTGTAATTCTTTCAAATCTCGAAACTCATGATTAAACCAAAATTTTTCTTCTACCACACTCATAACATATTCTTAAGAACAATCATGTTTTGAATCATGAACAAAAGTCATCAAAATCACTAAAACCATACTTGAAACTTTTTGGTTTCTCTTCAAAGTTCAAAACAGAATTTTGTTTCTAACTTGTTTTGATCAACCTCTTGATCCATGACTTATAAAGAAGTGATCTTCAAACCAAAACATCACATGGTTCAAAAAGGTGTCCTAAAACAGATCCAAGCTTCAAACTCAAGATCACATGGGTAAACATCAACCAAAACATAAATTTAGCCAAGAACATCATCACTTTGGCCTAACCGAATATCTCCTTCCATAAAATTTCATATGTTCGAAACTAACATCAAATATCTTCAAAATAACATTCTAACATGTATATAAGATGCTTAGGATCTTCCAATAAAAATATCAAAGCCATTGGAATAAGATTAAACCATAAAAGATTTAAACTTTCTCAAAACAGAAACTGTTTTTCCTCTTCCAGTTTCTAAGTTTCTAGACCTAAGCAAATATTTCACCAAAACTTTTAATCATGCAACAAATCCTCAACCAATAATCATATACACATGTTAACAGTACTCCATAAAAATTTCGGACCAAGATCTATTCATTAGCTTGGTCAAAAACTCCAAAATATAACACACTCTCCAGTTTATCGCCCAGAATGACCTTTTCGGGTTCTAAACAACTTTTGACCAATCAAATGATCTCCAAATGGAACGAATAAGTTATCCACGTAAACTAGACTCCAAAAGAAAGAACTTTCATGAAGGAATATTGGCGAGAAAACACTTAAAAAATCTTCGAAATAGGCGTTCAAAAGAGGTATGAAAAACTGTCCGAGAGTGTCTTTTGTGTTCTATGAAGGAAAAGTGTAAAGGAGAGCTGCTTTTCGTGGGAAGTGGACTGAAGAGCTTCTTACACAAGCTATGTAAAGTGATAGGACTGAATGAATGGTTGAGTGTTGGCCTTTTCTTCTCATAAAAATCAGACCAAGATCTTTTCTCAAGGTGGAGTGTGAGAGTGAAAGAGTGAGGTGGCCCTTTTGCTTTGTCTTTCTAGAACCTTCTAGGACCTTCTTGTACAGATCTGGCCAGCCAAGTGGGGGTGCAAAACTTAGCCATGAAGCAATCCTATGGTGACCAAATTCGTGGGCCTTAAAGGGCCTAAACCGAATGGGCCTAAAATTTGGGGTTTAAAGAGGGTTTGGGTTGCTATCAAGCCCAAATCCAATATCACTTGGCCTAATCAATTTTTCAAGGTTAACAAGGTTGGATAATGATATTCTAACACAAATTTGAAGGATTAATAGCATGTGGAAGTGATTTAATCAAGTGATTAAACACAATGCTAGAAATCGGATTAGAAAATGTTTAGAGGCCAACTTTAGGGTTTTGGGGAAACCGTTTAGGGTTTCGATTTCAACCAAGCTTTTGGGCTTTCGATTGGATTCCCACCATTTAGAATTTCACTAGGATTGAAAACCTCTTTGATCTGGCACAATTTGGTTGAGCAGATGAAACAAAGTTTTGCTTAAGCGACATGATCTCACACCTTCATTCCTTCAAATCCAACAAACGTTCCTTATGGTGCCAAGTGTCTAAAATTATTCACTAAGTGTGGCTAAGATCTTGCCAAGTGTCCAAATAAAACTTCTCTAATCCAATTTGGACATTCCACACTGTGATTTCGAAACACTGCAATTGGTGCGCTTACCAGGTTACTATTCACTTCGAAAAAGTGAATCATAAACTTAACACTAAAAATTCCTAAATATTCATATTAACCTACAGTGAAAATATTATACCGAAATTCAACCTCGAAGTGCCCCTAAAAATAATTTCACAATTCTCAACAGACGTTTCGTCCGAAATTATGAAAATAGGCTATTGTGCCATAAAATCCTAAATAATCCACCGAGTCTAATGGCGTAGACCATAATGCATTCTGACACTTCTAACCACCTCAAATAAATAAAACTCATATTTCTAGCAGCATAGTGAGTGATAACACTGACTATGTTAACAGACTAAAACCTATGCAATAGGTCGATTCGTAAAAACTTATGGGGTTTTCACGAGAGTCCTAAAGTCAAAAGAAATTCCGCCAATGAATTTCTAGCGGGCTGTTACAGAAGACGTTCGGGTCCATAATGGTCCCACCATAGTAAAAACCATCTTGGAAGTGTATTGATTTCTTGTAATTTGTCAAAATGAAGGAACCACGAATGACGTAAATTTTTGTTCTGTTTTAGGAACATTTTTGTCCATGCTTGCTGGTAATCAAAATAATCATAATATGACGGATCATAAAGATGAGAAGACTTTCTTGTTAAATAGAGATTTTTTCCCCGTTGTTCCAAAGTGAGAACATGTTTAATAGTGACTTTATGAAAATCAATAATTAGAGATGTAGGTGGAGAAAGTTGAGTTTGAAGGGAACAATGGATCTCAGAGAGAATAATTGAGTCAGTGTCTACTAATATGAATTCATAAAAATGTTGAGTTTTCTTAATATTTTGTGGAACATAATGTCAATCTGGTAAAAGAAAGGCATCAAGTAATTTTTGGGGGTCAGACATGTGTTGAATTTCAGCTTCGATGAGGAAGACTGGGTGTCAGTGAGATTTAATGATAATAGGAGATGTAGAAGGCAGAGATAATAATGGAGGATTAATAATTTGAGAATGAGAAGAAGAATGAGAGGAAACAACTTTAGAATAGGTTGGTAATTTTGGAGAAACTAATGGTGAGAATGGGTTGAAAGATAGTCTAATATTTTGTGGTAATGACTCCAACACTGTATATGGTCTTGGAGTTGCAGAAGAACAAGGTGAAGGATAGGGAGGAGATGGTGGCCATGCATATAATGATTTGGACTTTGCTTTTGACTTTGAGGTTGACATGATTTTCCCTGTAAGAATTCTCGAGATAGAAAATCAGGAAGAGAATTAGATTCTCCTTTAATATGTTCAATATTAAAGTAAAACAATATTTAATATAGCTTGCCATTAAGCAAATATTTGTTTAGCAACCAGGTTTTTCACATCTTTAACCAAAACTTCCTTGGCTGATTTACAATCTATTCTAAGTAAAAACTTTTGGTTCAACAAATCATCTTGAAATTTAGAAATACATAATACAATAGCTAAAATTCTTTTTTAATAGTATTGTAATTCTTTTGGGCAGGATTCCAACATCCTGAATGGAATCGAACAATCTATTCTAAATCAGTCGATAATTTTTGTTTCATAATTCCTCCATAACCAAGATCAGAAGCATCTAATTCAACAATTTTTAAAGTATAAGGAGATGGGAGTCCCAAGTAAGGTAATTTCTAAACATGAGCCTTAATTTATTTTATAATCTTGGTATGTTTTTCTAGCCATAGAGGTGGATTCCTTTTAATTTTTTAAATAATGGTTTACATAATGGCTTGAGAAATTGATAAAAATCTGCAACATAATTGAGACTTCCTAAAAATGCTTGCAGTTGTTGCTTGTCTTTTATTTCATCAAAAAATTTATTAGCAAATTATATTGCTCTGCTAATTTGTGTAATAGTTCCTTGATAAATTTCATGTCCAAGAAATATAATTTTGTCTTGAAATAATTTTATTTTTGGTGATGACACAACTAATCCATTTTGTTTAATAATTTGGACAAAAGTATTTAAATGTTTTCAATGTTGTTCAATAGATGAAGAAAATATTAATACATCATCTATATAAACTATCGAAAAATGAGTGAAAGGGGTAAATATCTCATTCATAATATTTTGTAATTCACTAGGACTATTTTTTAATCCGAATGGCATAATATTCCATTCATAACGTCCAAAGGGCACTGTGAATGATGTTTTATAACGGTCTTCTTCAGCAATTTGGATTTGTCAAAATCCACTTTTCTTGTCAAATTTTAAAAATACCGTAGCATTATATAGTCGAGATAATAAATCTTTTTTAATAGAAATTGGGTATCTAATTCATTGTAATACCTTGTTTAAAAGTTTATAATTGATAACTAGACGAGGAACTCCTCTTTCTAATTCTGTCTGTTTTTTAACATAAAAGGCAGCACAACTCCATGGTGACTTACTTTTTCTACTTAATCCGTTAATAAATCATTAATTTCCTTTTTACAAAATTCTAATAACTCATTATTCATTTGAATCGGCCTAGCCTTAGTTGGAATATTTTTCTTAGAAAATTATTTTTATAGGAAAATTCAACTATATGTTGTTTTCTATTCCAGAAAGCATTATGCAGGTTAGAGCATATTTCATTTTCAATTGTAATTTTAAAATTATCAATTTTTTGGGTTAGTAACGGGTCTTTTAATTGTTCTTGAATCCTTTTATATTTTAATTCTTGTTTTAAGAAGTTTATCTGTTTTTCTTTTCTTTTAATTCTATTTTTTGTTAAAAAATTAATTTCTCTGGTTAACGAAACTTCTTTTAAAGAGTTAATTTCTTTTGATACATGAGGAAATAAGAATTTAAATTGAACTTCTTGTCCAAGTATTTTAGTAGAGATTCATTTTTCTCTTACAGATAAATGGTAAAGTAAGGTAAGGAAATAGTTTCCTAATATTACTTTGGTATTAATATTTTTTGCTAAAATAAATGTTATTTTAAAAAAAATTCCATTATTACAAATATGTGTATTAAATAATTTATAATTTATGTATAATTTTGTTCCATTAGCTTGAGATAATATTTCTTTTATTTTTTCAAAATATTTAGATGGTATTAATCATTCTTGTATACAATTTAAGTCTGCTCCTGGTATCTAATAGGGCAATTGTGGTGAAAGAAAATTCTTGATTAATTGAGACTGTCACTTCAGTATACCATTTTTGGAAATTTATCTTATCAAGGATTTTAATGAAATTATCTGTTTCGTCTTTTATAACGATTGTTGAACAGTTTCATTGTTCTTTATTATGTTCTTTATTATGAAGATTATTTACATTTTTTTCTACTTTTAATAATATAATTTTTTATAGTAATTTTTGATTTGAAACTTCTAGTTTAAGATTGAATGTTTTCAAATTTCAAATTTCTTGTTTTATCTCATTAATTTCTTATTGTAGATCTTGTACTGTAATTTTTCATTTTTCTGTTTTGAATCTTCCTACTATTTCTGAAAAGTTTTAAGGTGCTGAAGATGTTACTTAAGTGTTTTGACTATTAAAGCATCTTTTAATTTTTCTAAGTATTCTTTTCTTTCTTGAGGATCAATGATTTTGTTTATTACTTCTAATATAATATCTTCTTGTTTTGAAAGTAAATTAATAGTTTTACTACAAATAAAATTATTCTTATCGAAACAATTGCAGACTTGTACCTCATCTTCTTCATATTCACTATCAGAAGATTGCTCTGAAAAACTTGATTATTTTAATTGATATATTTCTTCCTCTTTTGAATAGCTTTCTTCCTCTTCACTTGAGTGTATTATAAAAATGTCTAATAATTTTTTTTTAATGTTTCATATATATCTAGTTTATTAATTTGTTGCTTGACTTTACAATTCGATTTATATTGTCCAACTTTTCCGCATTTATAACAAAAAAATTATTTTTTCTTTTTATTCGTCTTTTTAGGATTTTTTATTGGTTTATTATATATTTGTTTATCTTTTGTCCTTTTATAGGGCTTTTTGTATTTTCGTTTTTTGTTAGAATAATTCTTATAAATTCTTTTTCCTTTTTTGTGTCTTCTTGAATGGGCTAATAATAGAGTATAATCAAACTGCTAACAAAAGATAGATAATTCTTATTTAACGAATTTCTTTTCTTTCTCCATTTGCTTTTTTAATCTTAAATCGTTGCACATAGTTAAACTAGTTCTATTAATAATAGTTATTATATCATCATATGTGAGATTATGAAAGTCAATAGTACCATCTGATTTTACTAATGATTCTCGTACCTTTTGGGCAAAGTAATATGCAAGTCCGGGTATGAACTTTTCCTTGCAATATGTTTTTTAATTTTTCTTGAATCATTTTATATTTTAATTCTTGTTTTAAGAAGCTTATCTATTTTTCTTTTCTTCTAATCCTATTTTTTGTTAAAAAATTAATTTATCTGGTTAATGAAACTTCCTTTAAAAAGTTAATTTCTTTTGGTACAGGAGGAAATAAGAATATATAAGCATATAATATATATCATATAGTGATATATACTACATATCATTTAGTGATATAATATTATCATATACTATAGTATAACATGTACTATTTTTTCTTTTTTTAGAAGAGCCAAGGTTCACCTGTCCATGAGTGACCTCGTCCCAAATTTTATTAATAAACCCTCACTTATGGCGGAGGAAAACTGTGGTTACAGACCGGCACCTGGGGTTACAAGATAAGCAAGAAAGTTCCTAAACCATGTGTCAAAAGTACTAGGAGCCTCTAACCAAAAGAAAAATAAATTAAGACAAGACGTAGTAAAATACTACAAAGTAAAAGATGGCAAACCCAATATATCCAAATGGATTAATCCTCGAAGCAACCTAGGCACATCCCTGAGAAATCTCCATTAAGAGTTAAGACCAGTCGCACCACTGCGAGCCAACTAATCAGCAACTTTATTTCCCTCCCTATAAACATGTCTAACTATGCACACCATAGAATCCATAAGGGCTAGAGTATCTTACCAAAAATCTTCCAAGTACCACATCCCACACCTCCACCTATTCCACCACGAGATCACCACTTGAGCTGGCTTTTGCCAAGCAACTAGCTTTAGATACTTCCTATCGGGAACCAACGCCGGAATATTGAATATCTGTAAAATCTGTGAGTCATGCCTAGAACATTTACTAATATTTTTCATATCTCGACTTACTAAACCCATCCAACTTATAATAGAATGCCAAACCGAACTAATAGATTGAATATTGCCCTCCATGCGTGTAGTACATCTTCAACGCCAAAGGTGCCAAGTAATAATAGAAGGTAGAAGCCCCACTATGAGCCCCACTTGAGAGTCTGAGGCTTCACGTCGAAACCAAATTGTTACCGTCTCCCTCCAAGTAAGACCAAGAGGAAGACCAAAGGTAGCTCCATAATAATGACATATTTTCGTTGCAAACTCACATTCAAAAAGTAAGTGGTTTTGGTCTTCATACTTACCTTCATCACAACAATCACAACAAGAAACTATCAGGATCCCAATACGTCGAAGACAATCATCAACGCTCAAAGCCATGTTCCATGCTTTCCACATTGAAACTGAAATTTTAAGTGGGAGCAACTTATGCCACATCCAATGATGCCACTCCATACTAGAACCTTGTATTCGAATGCAATCCCAAGCGGATTTAGTAGAAAAACTCCCACTCTCATGCTTCATCCAGATCAACACATCAGACCCTCCCTTACGGCCAGTCGAAGCCTCAATAATTTCCTCCACATTATCCTGTCCCACTAACGTACTCAACAGCTCCACATCCCAACTATTGGACAACTTGCACTCTTTAACTTTAAGCATTGGATTACCCACTATCTGGAACTCATCAATTAACGGACCCCCATCTCTCCATTTATCATACCAAAATAAAATGTTCCCATCTCTAACTCTCCACTTTGCATTATTAAGGACACTAGGAATACTTTTAACAATCATTTCCAAAACCTCGTTCCTTTTTTCATGTCAATGAGAGACCAAGGTGAAGAGCCCACATATTTTCCCTTAAAGAACCTAGCCCACAGGGACTCGCCTTGAATTAAGTTCCATGCAAACCGCTTATGCAATGCTTTTTGCATATCCTCCAAATTACCCAAACCCATTCCACCCTCCTCTATTGGCTTACAAATACTATCCCATGCCACCCACTTTTTTTTTTCCTTTACCATTCACCTCACCCCAAAAACGTGTGCTCATCATTCAGTTTAATTCTTTAATAATTGATTGAGGGACCTACAAAACTGCAAATATATGTAAAGCCATGCTAGAAAGCACATGCCGAAGAAGAATCAAACGGCCTCCCGATGATAGGATTTTCATTTGCCAAGCACTGATTTTGTTCCAGACTTTGTTAACCATCTCCTCTAGGTGCTCATGCCTAAGACACCCCAAGACGATCAAAACCCTTAGATATTTAAAGGGAAACGAGCCTTCCAAGAACCTTGTCAGCCTTTTAAGAGCTTTCTTTCGGACCAACGAAATTTTTGGAGAATAAAATATGGTCGTCTTTTCTTTATTAATTTTCTGTCCTGACCAATGTTCATACTTTTCAAACACCCATAACAGTTCCCTCACCGACTTCTTTCCTCCATTCAGAAAAATCACAATGTCATCAGCCTATATAAGATGAGAAATCTGAGGAGTGCCTCTAGCTTGGGAAAATTTTCCAATCCTTTTTGCCGTAAAGCTATGTTTCAAAAGTCTAGAGAGTACCTCTTGAAGAATAATAAAGAGGTAAGGTGAAAGGGGATCCCCCTGGAGTAGTCCCCGACCCCCTTGAAAAAATCCTTTCGTCGTTTCGTTTAGTATCACAAAGTACCAAACATTCAAAATACAAGCATGAATTAATTCACAAAAAGGAGAAGGGAAACCAAAACACTTCAATACCTCCAGCAAAAAATTACACTCCAACCGATCATATGCTTTTGCCATGTCAACTTTAATCATAATCTTACCACCATGTGACTTCTTCTTCAGTGAATAAACCATTTCCTGAGTAAGACTAATATTCTCAAATATACTCCTCCCAGGTATAAAAGCTCTTTGCTCAAGAGATACCAATTTGGGAAGAAGACCTGTTAGACGATTCACAATAATTTTCGAGCAAATTTTATAGAAAACTGAACAAAGGCTTATCGACCTAAATTTATCAAACCCCGAAGGCACATCTACCTTCGAAATAAGCACAATGAAAGAAGCCAAATAAAATCTCGAAAGACTTTTAGATAGAAAAAATTCTGAGATAGCTCCCAAAACATCCATTTTTACCACCTCCCAGTAGCTCATAAAAAATCCCGCACCAAAACCATCTGACCCCGAAGAACTATTTATAGGAATAGACGAGAGAGCCTCTTTAACTTCATCCAAAGAAGGGATGCAACAAAGCCGGACACAATCCTCTTCTTCAATAACCGGCGATATCAAGTTTGTTAAATCCGGCAACTCTCTTGGCTGATTTGACTATTGTAGGAACTGAGAAAAATATTCAATGGCACCAAGATGAATTTCTTCCGGTGAATTGAACTCCAACCCGTCCGTAGTTCTCAACTTATGAATTTTCCTACGCCTTTTATTAGATAACCAAACATGGAAGAATTTTGAGTTCCGATCACCTTCCATCCTCCACTTAATTTTAGCCCAAGCTCTAGATAATCCATGCTGACCATTGCACCATGAAAACTTTCTCCCCTGTGAATTCATTTCAATCAACCCACCCTGGTGAGTCCATCTATTGAAGTCATCCATTGCAGCTCTTGTCCTTGGTCGACCACCACACCTTTCCACATCCGAACGAATTATATTAAAATTAAAATCTCTAGCAAACAAACAAGGCTCCACACCCATTCTAGCTAAACTCAGCTCCTCCCAAAGCATCCGCCTTTCATTTCTATTACACTTAGCATAGATAAAATTATCCAAAAAATGAGAAGATCCGTCGTCTATACGTAAAGACAAATACTACGATCCCATTCGGACCAGCTACACGTCCATTTCATTTTTCCAAAACTCCCAGATTTTCCCACCAACATCCTCATTAGTTATTATCTTATCAAATTGAAACACTCGCATATACATCTGAATTTTATCAACACTCTGAAACGGTTCCAACAACACTGCCATCTTTGGTTGACATTTGTTCAGCAGACTCATTAAACGTCCCTTAGAAGTACCTATTCCTCGTATATTCCAGACTAATATGGAACCTATCACTGAGAAAATTTTTTGGTTCAAGTGAGCACCCTCTTAGAACTCCTGATTTTCTCAAACTGCCTCTTATGGTATTTTCTCTTCCCTACTTCATCCTCTATTTCCGTATGATATTCCTTATCCTACAGAAAGACTTCCGCATGTATCTCAGGTTCCGGATCAGACATCGACCCCTCTTCCAAGAAAACCTCTTCCTCCTATAATGTATCATCCTCCCTCTCCTCTGTACTAGGAACTACTTCCACCTTCCTCATGTCCGTGGCCAACTCCGCCTCCTTCGACCGAGTAGAACATTCCAGTCTTCCGTCATTCCTCTCTGCCGACACCTTATTATTCATTTCCTCTACAGGAACCTCAATATCAAGAGACTCACCATGATCTTTTTCTGTTTCCAACTCCTCAATCAAAGGTGTGGAGGATTCACCTATTACCAGATTTACCTCAGAATCCTAATTTGCATCAACTTCTTTTTCCTCGACAACTAGTGGATTTATTTTTTTACTTCGGTTCTTCCACAACAGGTTCATGTTGCCGAACACATTCCTTTCTTCCAGTAATCTATTTCCCAGTACGACATGTCCTTGCATTATGCCCCTGTATTTTGCACTTGGAACAGAACGCCGGCAGAGTTTCATAAATTATCTCTTGCTTGCGGCTAGACCCCAGTCCAGGAGTCCCAATCCAAAAATGAGGTAAAGGCTCCTTTGCAGCATCCATCTCCACACAGATAAGGGCACCATGGTTGCGAGTGGCACAACGAGTGGGATTATCACGTCTAATAAATCTACTTATTAGGGCTGTAAGAATTTTAAGAAAAGACTCATGATAATAGTTAGGAGGCAAACCTGGTAAGACAATCCAAACCAGCACAATAGATGGTTCTTATTCTTCCTTAAAATCTAGAGTCCAGTGGAATGGACGATATGGAATCTCGTCTATATCACTAACTTCACGTGAAAGGGCCTTCATGTAGTCTTCTTCCGAAGTCATTCTTATAAACACATTCCAAGGATGCATCATATTAGAAACAACTGGAATGCCATCAAGATTCCAGCGCTTTTGAATGAATGCCCGAATGGCATCCATGGAGGGACGATTTCAAAGAAATTTCAAGACGATAGAAAGCCTAGAAGGTTCTGCCGAGCGTAGTATTTCCTCCTTAGAGAACTGAAAGAACATTTCACCATCCTTAGATTTCGGCACACGGTACGCCAAAGACAATTCTGGAAAAGGCTGAGGAACCACCAATACCAGATCCATGAATAGACGTCAACCTACGTTCTCAGCGGCTGCCATACAACCTTACGTGAAAACTGGAAACCACCCTAGCCAAGAAACTAAAAAACGAAGTCTCAAGAAGAACTTTCAAGAAGAAAGCAGCGTGCTTGGAGCATTTTATGTGCATGGATGCCCATAGGAAAACAATGAATATGATGTAGGAAGTAAAATTTAAGGAAAAAAATAGAAAAAGATAATTTTTTACTAAAATTTAAGAAAATTCAACATGTACTATATATACTATATAAATGTACTATATAATACTAATATATGTACTATATGTATATATGATATATACTATATTGATATATATTATAGTGATATATGATTTATACTATACTGATATATATCATATAGTGATATACTATACATAAATATTATATAATATGGTATATATGATATACTATAACATACATACATATACTATGATATACATATAACATATAATATGTATATAATATATATGCATGTGATATACTATGGTATATATTATATGATATTATATTATAATATCATATAATATATTATCATATAGTATACTCTAATATACTATATGATAATATACTATATTATAATTAGCATATACTAATACTATATATTATAGTATTTATATATGAAATCACTATATGATATATCATACATATAATATCATATGGTATATAATATATTAAATATAAAAATCAATTAATTTACTAAGTTTGAAATGAACATAGTTCGAATGGTGAATAATATTGTTTGATCGGTAAGTCAAAACCGTTCAAACGGTTTTGTACATATAAGGTATTGGGAAAGGCTTTTCAATGCCACCGCTGCCCACAAACAACCATTCAAACCCGCTTGAATGGACCCCATAGACAGTCGAACGTCGTCGTCGTTGAAGAGTCATTCATTTCTAGTGGTACACTCCTTATATACCTCGTTTGGGTTATTCTAAGTAAGTTTTGTTAGATTATTTGTAAAAAATAGGAAAAATACCATTTTCTGTCAATAGCCTCCATAGGTGACCAGAAATCCACCGTAGGCTGTTTACCCATCATTGTGTAGTTGATATTTGTGGAAGAAATGGATTCCTTTCGTTTCCATGGCCACTGAGTTCGATCCAGAAACCATTCGAATGATGTTGTATTCGTTCAAACGGTAGGAACTCAAACCTCGAACGTTTGAGCGGTTCACCATACATTCGAACAGAATTTAATATCACCGTTTGAACGTATATAAGACACGTTCGAATGGGGATGTAAAAATTTATACGTTCAAACGGTTATGGATTTGATTGAACGGTATAACTGAAAATAGTTTCTAATTGTTTTAATTAGTATATAATTTTTTGAATATTTATGTATTATATTTTATAACTAATGTTGAATATATATTTTATTTTTTCAATTTCAAGTTGATAATGTATCGTAGGGGATGTAGGCATGCAAAACCAAGTCAACCTTCCATCGAAACAGTTTGAGAGAGGACAATCTTATTAGAGCGTCAATTGCAGATTTCTGACTTTGTGACTCTTATCTATGAGGGTCATTCTTTGAAGTCGGAACTTTAGTCTCTGAGTGATCTTTTCTTGCCTTTCTCTCACTCAACAAATTTTCGATCGATCTTTCCATCTCACATGAGTTTCTTTCCATCTCAAAGATATTACGACCAAAAATGTCGTTGTAATAAGTTCAAAGTGCACGAAACGCTGTCGTTCAACTTAAAACTTCTCCTATTAAGGCGAAAAAAGATGTCACATGCACACCTTGTTAAGTTGTTTACCGTTCGAACGTAAATATTATACGTTCGAACATGAAAATAATTCACAGCGAATGTTTTCTTGCTTGTCAAATTTTCGAGCCCACATTCGAACGGTAATAAAATACCATTTGAATGCTACTTCATTGCTTAGGGGTTGGCGGGAGACATTCCCGCCACTATTTCAGACGCGCCAAAAACCCTAGAAAATGTTCGAACGCACTTCTTCATGGCTAAAAACATTCAATCACTGATTAAGCATTCGAACGGTATGCCATAGCATTCGAACGTATATTAATAAATATTTTATTATAGTCTAATATCTACACTATACGTTTTAACTTATTACTATATATGATTTTTTTTTTTACAAACATTAGTATATACAGTTATATAAATATATTTTGATTAGCATATGCTAATATATATAGTACTATATACTAATATACTATATTATTATTAGCATATACTAATATTATATATTATAGTATTTATGTTTGAAATCACTATACGAGATATCATACATATAATATCACATAGCATATAATATATAATATATAATATATAGTAATATATATTACAGTATAGTTTAGTAATATATGGTAGAGTATAGTATACTATCATATATATAGTATAGTTTACTATAGCATTAATGGCTTGGTAATGAAGCTGATGGTATTTTTATTTATAAAATGCATATAGATGCATTGTACTACACTTAACTAGCTTCAACATTGTAGTGCTCAAAAAACTGTTTCTAGAACTATTATACAATATTGGACAAAAATTAGAATAAATCATCTTCCGAATACTCTGTGATCTTGTAGTACTTAGTTTTTTGTTCTTCTTAACGTTTGACCATATAAGTGGACCTCACGACGGTTGAGTGGTTGAACTGGTCTTGCATTCATCTCAACATACTGCAATTAATTAGTAAATCATAAAATTTAGAAAGTTAGAAGATATGTTTTTTGGTCATGTAGCTAACTAATTAAACTAATGACTCATCAACTCTTTAATTTCATTGTGCTTTTTGCCTTAAATTGTAAAATGAAAGGTTATATATTACACCACCATCTCACTTTTGTGTTACTCATGTGTTCATTTGCTCTTATTTTATTATTGGAAAATTCTATATACAACATTGAAATTCTACTCCTATCATATTGTGATGATCATGTGATATTATCTATCAATCAATAATTTTTTTTAAAAAAAAAATAAGAATTGATATAATTTTTAATGCATAATGTCACGTCATCACAATATTATCAAAATGGAACGAGAGTGTAGTATAAAACACATCTCTTTATTATTTTTGGTTTATATAAAAAATTGGATCTGTTGATCAGTGTCAATATTATATGAACACAGTGGGATGAAAATAGGACGAGGATGTAGTACATGACACAATTGATTATATATAAATAGCTAGATGAAAACAATGTTGTTACTTACATCATGGACCACCTCTCTAAGTAACTTTTCTTGCTTCCTTTAGACAGTCCTTACCTATGGGTGTATTTTAAATATAATCAAACAATCTAGCCTAACAAAAACAAAAGAAAACCTTAAAACAAAAAACTCATGAAGAATTTACAAATTAAGGAACAAGGGCTTTACCTTCTTATTGATTATCCAAGTAACACCTTCTGTGCATGGAGGAACAGTGAGAGAGCCCATGTATTTGTAGTACCTCTTTCCACCCATTTTTATTTCTGTAGGATCAATCAACCCCATATTTCTTTCTGCCTTTTCATCGGCCATGGATGTTATGTTTCTCATCAACTGAAATTCGAATTAATAACATGTTAAACCACAATTTGGAACACAGCTAGGGCAAAACAATATCATCTTTTGATTGGGGATAGTGTTTTTTTTTTTTTAAACCCAGAACAATATCAAGAACTACAATCCTCAAACACAATCTCACAAATCATGCACAATATCGACAAGCACACAAATACATCAATTATAATGAGTATACTATCAACTATAAAATATGAAATTTACCTTAAATGCAATTCCAAACAATTCAACCCACAATAAAACACCTACACAAGATGTAAATAAACAATAAAATCAGTGAACATAAACTAACTCACTTTATTTCAAAGAACAAAGAACATACCTTTGAAAATTTTGTGTGTAGCCCTCTTTACAATGTGAGTCAATCTAACTCACTCTATTTCTATCTCTATGTCACTCTGTCTCTCTCTAATCGAAATGGGAGAAGAATGAAATAGTGTAGGGAGAAGAATAAGGAATGAGGGAGCTGTGCTGGGTTGAAAGAGAATAGGGGATGAACAAGAATAAGAGGTGTTGTGGTGTATTTAAGTTCGTGTAGAGTTTTTTGGGTTTCCCAATGTAGAGGCTTTTTCCCTGTCATTGTACAGGTTTTTCATTGTGGAAGTTTATTTGCATTGTGCGAGTGGCCATGATGGAGGCGAGGTTGGAAGATATGTATAAGAAACTTTCTCTTATAGAGAAGGAGAGTGAGGGGGGTCATGTTGAATTACATAAACTGCAAGATGTAGTTCTCTGTGGTGGTAAGTGTTTGTTGGCTAACCTTCTCACGAAGTGTCATTACAATTGGGAGGCTTTTAAGCAGACGATGAAGAAAGCATGAAGGTTGGTCATGAACATTAAGTTCAGGGAATTGAGCCCTGTGATTATGCTAATAGAGTTTGAAGATAAACGTGATAAGGATCGAGTTATCAGAGATGGTCCCTGGTCGTTTGACAAACATCTGGTGCTGATAAAGGAAGTCGAAAGGCATCAACAAGTCCATAAGATTCAGCTCACTGAGGCTTTGTTCTGGGTGTGTTTCCTTGATTTGCCATTCATTGCACGAAATGAATATATTGGCCATCTGATTGGAAACAAGATTGGTATGGTTAAAGAAGTCAATATTGAACAGGGAGAAATGGTGTGGGGGGAGTTTATGCGTGTACGAATCAATATTGATGTAACGAAACCTCTATTACTAGGTAAGATGATGAACCTGGGCTCTAGTGATCCTGTTTGGATTAGGTTCTCCTATGAAAGACTATCCAATTTTTTTTTTAATGTTGTGGTCTTCTAAATCATGGTCATCTGGATTGTGATCAATGGCAATGTGATCAGACCAAGTTTGAATAGAATGGTTTTCCACATGGCGGTTTGCTGTGAGTAGGAAATCAAGAAATGAGATAGCGAAATCGTCGGGACATGCAACGTGAGAGTGGAAACCATAATTCGGTGACTATTCCGACGACTGATACTGATGCAGTTAATATTGCTAACAGTAATGAAGGAAATCCCAGAGTCATTTCGGGTGAGGTAATTATAGAAGTAGTTACAGAAAAGAATCAGGTTTCGGATGTAATGGTGGAGTCTCCCCATCAAAAGCAGAAGTTGAATTCCATCAATATAGCAGTGTCTGCAAAGGAAACGTGGTCTTCTTTTTCGCAGGAATTGATGGAGGATGATGAAGTTGTTAAGGAAACTCAGGAAGTTGACTACGTGGACGTGAAAAACTCTTTAGTTGAATTAGTGGAGGGGGAGAAGGGCCTAGGAGATGGGCCAATAGAGTTAATTAGTGTAGTGCAGGAGGAGGGCCCACAAAAGAGGCCTCATGTCTCAAAGGGGCATAAGTGGAAACGTTTGTTGAGAATCAATAAACAGAATCAACCCTTTTCAAAAAACCACCAACGGTCGAATTCTACTCAAAAACAAAAGGAGAAGATTGGTAATGAAGAGGCTACACGCAGACTGCTCAAGAGAAGGGTTACGACAACGACTCCAAAGATTGTTTTGGAGACATCACAATAGGCAATGAAATGTCTCATTTGGAATGCTTGTGGGCTTGGGAACCCACGAGGCATTCACACCCTTCTTGATTTAATCAACAAGGAAGCTCTTGACATTGTGTTTCTTCAAGAAACACGACTTAAGGTACGTGAATTTGATGTTTGTAAATTTAAGCTTGGGTTTGGAAATTGCTTGGTGGTGGATTGTGATAGTAGAAGTGGGGGAATTGCAATGTTATGGGGGAGGGATATTAATCTATCAATTCTGAGTTACTCCAAATCTCATATTGATGCGTGCGTTAAGGAGGAGGGGAGTAGAACAATGAAGTATTTCATTACTGGTATTTATGGACACCCTGATTCTTGATATCAAAATTGGGATTTAATTCAATCACTATGCAGAAGGGAGGATGAGGCGTGGATGGTTTTTGGGGATTTTAATGAAATTCTTTATGCATGAGAAATGGGGTGGGAGAGAAAGGTCTGAGAGACAAATGGTGAATTTTAGAAATGTGGTTAATGACTATTTACTAAGAGACATTGATTTTTGGGGTCTGAAATTCACTTAGTGTAATGGGAGGGAGGCCATTTCAAGTATTAGTGAACGTCTTGATAGATTTTTTGGTAATCCTCAGTGGTGGCTAGACCGTGATGAGGTGATGTGGAGACAGAGATCCGAGGCATTATGGCTAAGGGAGAGGGAACAAAACTCCAAATTTTTCATTACAAAAGCATGTCACAGAATGAAGAAAAATAAAATTGGACAAATTCAGAATGTGGAAGGGGTTTGGCAAGAAGGGGAGCTAATGGACAAGTTGAACATTGATTATTTTCAGAACTTATTCACATCATCAACTCAAAGAGGTGCTAGTGATTTTTTAGGGGCCCTAGCAGGGAAGTTGACTAGTGATATGAATGCTGATTTGTCCAAGATATACAAAACGGTTGAGGTTTTTTAGGCCTTGAAGCAGATGGATCCAACAAAAGCCCCAGGACTAGATGGTATGGCCCCTTTGTTTTTTCAAAGCTATTGGCCTTGTGTTGGAAAATTTGTCTCTAATGCAGTTCTTGATGTTTTAAATACTAGTAGTTTCCCCCCATCTTTGAATAATACTTTTATTTCATTAATTCCAAAGAAAAAGAACCCTGTAAAAGTAGCAGATTTTAGATCAATTAGCCTATGCAATGTGGTCTATAAATTGATATAAAAAATCATTGCTAATAGACTTAAGAAGGTGTTGCCTCATATTATTTCAGATTCTTAGTATCCTTTGTTCCTGGTAGACTAATCACAAACAATGTACTAGTGGCCTATGAGCTGGTCCATTATTTGAAGATGAAGAAGCAATTAAAAAAATGCTACATGTCCCTCAAACTAGATATGAGTAAAGCATACAACCGAGTTGAGTGGAGCTTTCTGAAAGAAGTGATGACTATTATGGGGTTTGATTTGAAGTTGATTGACTTGATTATGGGCTATATTCAGACTACCTCTTTTTCAGTATTGGTTAATGATGAACCAAGGGGTCTAGGCAAAAAACCATCTTTTGCATGGTGAGGTATTTGGGAGGCAAAGAAACTGTTGGAACAGGGTTGTATATGGAGGATAGGGAATGGTAAAATAGCAAAGCTATGGAAAGACCCTTGGATCCCAGGTGACCAATCTTTGATGCAGGAAGACATTTGTGTTATGGATGAATTCCTAGAAGCTCCTATGGAAAGATTGATAGATCCTATTACTTGAAGATGGCAGGTGGATCAATTTAGAGCTCAAATCAATCCAAGTATGGTTATTGATATCCTGAAAGTACTGATTTGTTCTACCAAGCAACCCAATAAGATGATATGGTCCCAAGAAAGAAATGGCAAGTTTAGAGTAAGAAGCCGCTACAGATTTTTTAAAGAGAAGATAAGGGGTGGTGGAGGTGAATGTTCAAATGCAAGACAACAACAGGTTCTTTGGAAGGCTTTGTGGAAAATGAAAGTTCCAAATAAAATAAAG
This sequence comes from Juglans regia, assembly GCF_001411555.2. Taxonomy (NCBI): domain Eukaryota; kingdom Viridiplantae; phylum Streptophyta; class Magnoliopsida; order Fagales; family Juglandaceae; genus Juglans; species Juglans regia. The sequence goes on from NW_023361369.1 coordinate 64,341, forward strand.
GTTTTTGCATTTAGGGCCTGTAGAAAGGGGTTACCATCAAAGCAGAATCTGCTCACAAGGCATGTTAATATTGAGGGATCTTCTTGCTTTTGTAGGCAAGGGAGTGAAGACATAGCACATGCATTGTTTTACTATTAATCTATACATTCTAGTTGGTTCCCAAATGTTCCCTTAATGAAAAATCTGGATAAGAAATTTAATGTAATGTAGATTGCAATGCACGTTTTTGAGAAGGGAAAGGAAGAGAAGGTCTCCTTATTCTTCTCTATGGCATGGGGTTTTTGGTGGAGAAGGAACCAAATGATTCATGAGCAGAAAGTTATAGCTGTACAACAGGTTATTGATTATGCTCTTTCTATCCAAAGGTCTTTCATAGATCTCAAACAATTGCCAAAGCCTAAGGTTGGAGATTACTATGAATGGAAACCACCACCTATTGACTAGTTGAAATTGAATGTTGATAGAGCTGTTTTTGGTGAGATCAACAGAGCAGGGATGGGGTTGGTGCTCAGAGATGGGAAGGGAGATGTTATATTAGTAGCCAATAAGATAGAGTTTGAAGTGCAAGATGCTGAAGCCATTGAACTACTAGCCATCCTACAAGCGTTATAGTTGTGTGCTAACATGGGAATCCAGAGGATGCTGGTTGAGTTAGATTATTTGATGGTTGTACAAGTGCTCAACAATGAGCTTGAACTGCTGCTATGTTAGATCCACCAGTGCAGGAAATCAGAAAGCTTCAATTGCTTTTTGCTGAGTGCAAATTTCAACATGTGCATAGAGAAGGCAATGGGGTTGCTCACAAATTAGCCTGGTTTGCTTGGAATGTTGAAGATATCTCAATGTGGTGGGATTGTTTTCCAGATTTTATTTCTCAAGCTATTTGGTTTGAAAGATATCTGTAAACTTTCTTTTATTAATGAAATGTTATGTTTCCTATATATATTCCCACCACTATTTCAGACGCGCCAAAAACTCCAGAAAACGTTCTAACATACTTTTTCATGGCTAAAAACACTCAATTACTGATTAAACATTCGAACGGTATGCCATAACGTTCAAATGTATATTAATAAATGTTTTATTATAGTCTAATATCTACACTATACGTCTTAATTTATTACTATATATAATTTTTTTTTTACAAACATTACTATATATAGTTTTATAAATATATTGTGATTAGCATATGCTACTATATATAGTACTATATACTAATATACTATATTATTATTAGCATATACTAATATTATATATTATAGTATTTATGTTTGAAATCACTATGATATATCATACATATAATATCATATATCATATAATATATAGTAAATATATTACAGGATAGTTTAGTAATATATGGTATAGTATAGTATACTATCATATATATAGTATAGTTTACTATAGTATTAATGGCTTGGTAATAAAGCTGATGGTATTTTTATTTATAAAATGCATATAGATGCATTGTACTACACTTAACTAGCTTCAACATTGTAAATCATCTTCCGAATACTCTCTGATCTTGTAGTACTTAGTTTTTTGTTCTTCTTAACGTTTGACAATATAAGTGGACCTCACGACGGTTGAGTGGTTGAACTGGTCTTGCATTCATCTCAGCATACTGCAATTAATTAGTTGAAACACAGTGGGATGAAAATAGGACGAGGATGTAATACATGACACAATTGATTATATATAAATAGCTAGATGAAAACAATGTTGTTACTTACATCATGGACCACCTCTCTGAGTAACTTTACTTGCTTCCTTGAGACAGTCCTTAACTGTGGGTGTATTTTAAATATATATAATCAAACATTCTAGCCTAACAAAAACAAAAGAAAACCTAAAAACAAAAAACTCATGAAGAATTTACAAATTAAGGAACAAGGGCTTTACCCTCTTATTGATTATCCAAGTAACACCTTCAGTGCATGGAGGAACAGTGAGAGAGCCCATGTATCTGTAGTACCTCTTTCCACCCATTTTTATTTCTATAGGATCAATCACCCCAATATTTCTTTCTGCCTTCTCATCGGCCATGGATGTTATGTTTCGCATCAACTGAAATTCGAATTAATAACATGTTAAACCACAATTTTTTTTTTTATTTATTTTTTTTTTATTTAAGAGAATGAATCACATGTCCAAGAATGACCCCTGCCTGAGTTTATTAAAGATCTCTCACTTGTGGCGGAGGAAAACCGTGGTTACAATTACCAAAAAAACTCTCAAGACCAACCAATAATTTGGAACACAGCTTGGAAAAACATTATCATCTTTTGATTGGGGATAGTGTTTTTTTTTTTTTTTAACTTGAATCGTAGGTGACGTCCATTTGATGATGATCTTCCCATGCACTAGTTTCAAGAGTACTAATTGAAAACCAATGGTTCAGATCCCAAATACACTTAGAGGGTGAATTAGTTTTCAAAAATGCTATATACAACCGCCAAGGGTAACCTTTGGGGAACCGTTGCCCATGTGGAGATGAAACGCCCCGTTTCATTTGTTGACCCAAACACCTCTCCCATTCCCTTCGTCTTCTCCACTCCAGCCAAGCAAATCCCTTCGTCTTCTCCACCCTAGTTGTCTCCACGAAGCCACCATCGAAGCTCCCTTCCTCTTCTCCACAGACCCACGAATCTAACCCCTTCGTCTTCTCCATAGACCCACGAAGCTAAGCCCTTCGTCTCTCCACAAACCCACGACGCTAACCCCTTCGTCTTCTCCACAGACTCATGAAGCTCCCTTCTTCATCTCATTTCCAACTGTATACCATCGGCTCTTGTAACCATGAAAACGAAAACAAAACACAACGAAAATGGAGGGAAAATTGTTGAAGAGGGAAGCTGGAGGTTGTGCCGTCTGGAAGAAGGGGAGAAAAGATATGCTCTGCTCGATCTCTGAGCTGGAAGAAGAGATTTCGCCGCCTGGGTCTAGGAACCATAGATCGCGTCGTCTGGGTTTAGGAAGAAAAACTCATTTCGATCTTGGGTCTGTGAAGATAAACTCGGCTCTGTTCAATCTCGCATTTGGAAGAAGAGATTTCTTTATTATGTTTTGCTCAAACTCATACTTATTTTCTCATTTTGTTGGTTTTCTTTTCGGTTTTGTTTTGATCTTGATTTGTTGTGTGAAGATTTCATTAAGATGGGTGCGAACAGAGGTCTGGAGTGAAATCAGTGGAGGGAAAATTATTGAAGACGAAGGATCGTTGGCGGAGTGAAATTGTTGAAGACGAAAGGGACAGGCAAAGAAGACGAAGGGAAGATGAAGGAAGATGAAGAGACGAAGTCTGGAGTGAGTTTCGAAATAGGGGAAGGAGTGAAAGAAAACGGTCTGCTTTGAGTCAACAAATGAAACGGGGCGTTTCATCTCCAAGTGGGCAGCGGTTCCCCAAAGGTTACTCCGGGTGGTTGTATATAGCATTTTTCATTAATTTTTTCCAAATTTATTGGACTATTTAAACTAATAGCGAATCAACCAACCAATTAATGAATCAAATCACAAGATTTGATTGCACTATGTTAGAATACTAAGGGCTCATTTGGACACTTGGAGTATCTAATAATTTTGTGAAGAAAACTGATAAATACAGTATTTTTCACAGCACTTTGCACAACTATACTCTAAAATGAGGTATATTTTTCTAAAATCCTCATAAAAGTAATATTATTTTACAAAAAATACCCTTATTTTAAAACATAGTAGTGAAATAGTTTGTGAATAGTAGTAAAATGATTTGAGTTAAGATGTTTTATTAGGTTTAAGAAAATGAGAAAGAAAAAGTTGAATAAAAATATGTTATAAAGTTAAAAAATTGTTTGAATACAGTTTTTTAGTATAATATTTTTTAGCTTGAAAAAATGGTATTGATTTTTTATTTTGTTTTGAAATTTGTAAAATTTGTAATGATTAGAAAATGATCAGATAAAAAAATTGAATATTTGAAATTGAAAAGTATTTTGTGTTTAAATGATGTTTGAGAAGAAAATTGTGAGAAGTTTTGAAAATTTCTCATCCCATCTCATTACCCAAATGTATCCTAAGAGTAAAGGGTAGTGCTACAAAATATGCCGCTTAGATTTGACCACTGGATGTGTCTCTAGTGCAAATTATACTTTTTTTTTTTTTTCTTTCTAAAATTTTTTAAAAATAAAATAAAAACATCACTATTCTAATAGTTACTTTCTTAACAATTAAGTGAAACATAAATTAAAATACTAAAGTAAAATATATGATTGGTCAAATTGATGGGACAACTTGAGGCGACATATTATGATTTTCCAAGAGCAAGCAAATCTCTTCGCCTAGCTACGCATGCATGAGAATGGGTCTTAATTAGGACTGGTACTCTCTCTTTTAGACTAAACTTTCTTTTTCCTAAGCAAGTTGTCTTTTTTTATTTTAATTGAATTGCAGTCCTTCACTACAACAAATTTGAGATTTTGGGACGAAATTATTTAGGGACGAAATTTTTTTCGTCCCTAAAAGTCATTTTTTGGGACGAAATTTAAATTTCGTCCCAAAAAATCGATGAATTTAGAAAACCGTTCGAACGTCAAAATAACCGATCGAACAGTTTTTTCTGCGACGAATTAAATCGTCCCAAAAAATTTTTACCGTTCGAACGTGAAAAAATACGTTCGAACAGTAAAATTTGGCGGATAATTACTTTATTATGGCAGGAAAAGTTCAAAAACGTTCGAACGATAATTTGTTGTGTTCGAACGGAACATATTTGGTGGCAAATCCTGGCAGGAAGCTTTCTAAACCGTTCGAACGGAATATATTTAGTTAGAACATATTCAAGCACCACATTTATACATTCGAAGGTATAATATTAATCTCGGTACGAAACTCAAAATATAAAAAATATCTATCATATATACAAATTCATTAATTAATTTTATGTAATTAATTTTAAAATATTTTAATGATTTCTTTTACGTTAAATAAGATATTTAGTAAATAAATATTATCAATCACATACATATTAATCAACCAAATAAAGCAAATATTATCAATCAAAATGTCATATATATTGTTCATAATTACAACAAAAGAAAATATAAATAAAAGATAAAAACTATGATGCGAGGTCTCTACACACATCCTCGACTGCAGCTAATTGTGTCTCTACTTGTGTCAGTCGAGTACTAACTGTGACCTGAGTTGCATTATTGGCATTAATCGCTGTACGTAACTCATCAACCTCTGTACGTAACCCAGAGACGGTAGCCATAATCTCTGTACGCAACTCAGACATGGCAGTATGCACTGCATCAATCACTGCTGATGTGTGTACACCGATCTCAGCACGCAATATGTCAGCCAGCTCCTCGCGAATATATGTGCGTGATGTCTCAGGCTGTGTAGATGTCTCACCGGCCGATACTCCAGTATCTCCTGGCTGCCCATCTCTCTGAATCTCAGCCCTATCTGGAACAGCTCCACGAAAACGAAATCTAGAGTGTCCCGTGCTCCGTGATAGGGTGGTGCTGTTGATCGGTGCCATCGGAAATCGAGAACGCTCGGCAGATTCGGGCACAACCCCGGCATGTAGCAAAAATCGAGTGATGAGGATCCCAAACGGCAGTATATCTGTCGTAATAAACCGTGCCTCTGATCGGATCCTCTCAAATATATAACCAACGAGGTCGATCGGGATGCCACGAGCGACCCGTATCATAAATCTAGCTCGATCCATGCCGACCTCGGTCTTGTGCTGCCGTGGGTCAATATTGTTGGCAATGATCAAATTCATAATCTTGAAGAAAGAAGATAAATCTGCCTGCCTAATACTCTTGGAGCCATCATACACTGGAGCATCTGGACCAACAATCAAGTCCCTGACCTCGTGATCAGCAAGTGTATCTATCTCATCTGTGTAATCTAGTCCCTCGTCCTGAGACTGAGCTGCATCACCTGAGGGACCAGACTCCCGTACTGGTAGGTTTGGATAGGCATCAAGAAGCCTAGGAATACCCAAATATGCAGCGAGTCCATCCGCTGAAAATATAACAGGAGCTCCTCGGACAGAGATCCTATATGCCCCTCCATCGTCTGGGCTAGCAGCACCGAGCTCTTTATAGAACTCAGTAACGATCTCAATGAAGGAAAGGAGCTCCATTCCTTCTTCTCGCTGATCTAAGATCGGTGCCCAACCACGATCATTAAATACTGATGGGAGGGAATGACCCTCCCATATAAGAGCGACAAAATCAGACAGTTTTACCTGTCGCTCAAGTAAAACGGTCCGCTCTCGAACTGTTTGGATGGAAGATTGGATGGAAGATTCTCCTGATCTACCACGTTTACGGCCCCGAGAAGACATTATTATGATCCTGCAATTAAAACAATAAAATATACATTCAAGATTAGTGATAAAATCTAATTACGACTAAAAGATTTACAAAATTATATACTAATAGCAATTTAATAAATTAATTGATAGAACATATAATCAATTAAACGATGAAAACAATTTAATAAGCTAATAAAATGTTAATGGATTTAACTTAATAATTACCGTTCGAACGTATAAATATATGTTCGAACGGAAAATTAATAACGTTCGAACGTGTCTATAAAGTTCGAACGTACAGGTTTACCGTTCGAACGTACTGGTTAATACCGTTCGAACGTAAAACAGATCTAACTCGGCCATGGCTGAGTCAACTCAGCAGCCATGAAAATACTCAAAAATGTTTCGATTCCGTGGTTTCTTCGACTCAAAAACAAAGTATTCTTCATTCCTAAACATCCTACGATAGATTTATGATGTTCTACGGTAATTATTAATGAGAAAATATAATTTTAAGGAAAAAAACCAAATAAAACCATAAAATTATAAAATAAACGGTAAAATGAGTTTGAAAGTACATACCTTTAGTTGGGAGGACAAATGTTGTACGTATGTGTTGATCACGACGGCAGACGGCGGTGAAGAGCGTGCGTTCAAACGTTTTCTCGCTTTTTCAAACGGTGGAGACGGCGGCGTGAGAGGAAGGAAGCCCGCGATAAACTTATACCTGCAGAACCGTTCGAACGTTAATATTAAACGTTCGAACGTTAATGTAAAACCGTTCGCCCGTTACTGTTTCACGTTCGAACGGAAGTTTTACAATATTATTAAAAAATATATTAAATGTATACTATATTTATATTCATATAAATTATTATAATATATATACTATTATAGTAGATTATATATATTGTAATCTACTATGTAATATTATAATATATATTATAATAGTAGAATACTTTAATTGAAAGCATAATATCTTATAAAATATTTTCTTATAGTATAATAGTAATATATCATAATACTTTACTATCAAAGTGTTATATATGAGATATTAAGATATATATAGTACCATATAATAGCATGTAGTACTATATGGTATGAGTTTATACTTAACTAATATATGTCATATTACATATTCCATTATACTTTACCTACTAAAGTTATATATGATATTATACAACATATATACATAGAGTATAGATTACTTATAATATACTATCATCTTATAAATTTCTACATACTTTATTATGTGACCTTAGTATATTTGGGGCTATATATATGTGAGTATATATTACTAATACATATGATCTTAATAATATATATGATAGTATAGGTCACTATATATATGATAATATATATTACTATATATACTATATAATTAGTATAGATTACCATATATATGATAGTATATATTACATTATATATGATAGTATATATAACTAATACATATGATGTTATAGTACTTTTCATTTAATGATGAAAAAAGTTATATTTAATCATAAAGGATATGTGTTCGAACGGTACTCATAAACAGTTCGAACACATATGTTAACGTTTGAACGTAAAATAAAACATTCGAACGGACAAGGCAAATGGCGGGAAAACATCCCGCCAATTAAAGACAGCTGGATTACCGTTCGAACGTAATTTGTTATAGTTCGAACGGATTATTGCAGTGGTGGGAAAATATCCCGCCAATTAAAATATAGTATCATCTAATATGTCTACATATATTAATGTTGTTCTTTTATTCAACATTATAATGAAAAAATAAATAAATAAAACTTTGTAATACCGTTTGAACAGTTAGAAATTAACGTTCGAACGATAAATTTTCGAGCGGGAATAATTCAATAACGTTCGAACATACTTTTTATACGTTCGAACGTGAAAATTAGGAGGGAATTTTCTCCCGCTTAATATTTTCACATTCGAACGGTTAGTAAATAACCGTTCGAACATGAAATGTTCTTCAAAAACACGACAGAACCTCACAATTCTGTTTCTCTCCGCGCTGTCGTCGCTCAGTGTGCTCTGAAGATTACCCTTCACATATCAGAGGTATTTTTTCTCAAACTAGCTCTTAAGCTCAAAAAAATTGTTCATCTCACTCCATTATTCTCGGATTAATACTTGTAGGATAGTTTGTGATTATTTTCAGATTATTCTCGGGTTATTTCCTTTTCATCTTCAATTTGTCAGGTATTTCTTTTAAAATAGAAATGTATGATTTGAACTTAATATTTTGCAATGTTAGAAAGTTGTATGCTTTGAAATTGGTGTTTGTGTTTGTTAGAGTTTGTAATTAATGGAGTTTTCGGCGTTGTTGAAGACGACTGGAATCTGGAACGAATACGTTCGAACGGATTAGGATTACCGTTCGAACGTATTAATTTTGTTCGAACATAGGGCATCATCGTTCGAACGGGTAATGATATTTCATATACATAATACAAATAGTTTGGGATAGTTGTGTAAATTATATGTACTACTACCATTTAATATTGTTAATTCTAGATAAATAAAATTATTATTCAAATTAAAATACTACTAAAATTTTAAAATAAAATATAAATTTTGGTAGATTTAATAATACTTAAATAGTTAAGATTTAATAATACTTAAATACTTCAAGATAAATTAATAAAATTAATATTCAAATTAAAATACTACTAAATCTTTAAATTAAAATAGAAATAGTTAAGATTTAATAATACTTAAATACTTCAAGATAAATTAATAAAATTAATATTCAAATTAAAATACTACTAAATCTTTAAATTAAAATAGAAATAGTTAAGATTTAATAATACTTAAATACTTCAAGATAAATTAATAAAATTAATATTCAAATTAAAATACTACTAAATCTTTAAATTAAAATACTTAATTATAAACATGTAAAACTAATATTTAAATTAAAATCTGGAATAAATATTGAAATAATACCTACTAATTATGTTTTTGTTGTATTGTTGTGTAAATAATATGTTGTTATTGTTTGACATATATTAGCATATTTTGTATTTTTTGTTCATCAAAATAAACCTTAGACCCGTTCGAGAGTTATCAATTCGGATGAATGCTTGATTGATAACTCTTGAATTGTCCAGAGTGGACAGTTTGGGATTGTAAGATCATTCTCGCAAACTATAGAACTATATCTGTTGTCGTCCAACATTATGATTTTGGTAGATTCATCCATTGTTCTCTGGATATGCAGTTTCGGTGATGGTGCAACGACGTGTTAATCGTCAGTGCACACAACGAAACGAGCATATTTGGAGAACTATGGGGAGATGCTGCCGAAATTTTGTTGGACGTGACAGATAATAGATCATAGGTTGGCGACTATGATCTTACAATCCCGAACGGGATAGGACCAACTACCCGGTGAAAGGTGGCATACTCATTAATTGGTACATGATATATGGATGTTTGCTGATGCATTACAATATTGTTTGTAATGAATATAGTCGGCATGGATAAGAGTTGGATGAGAGTTACCGATCGATTGGGTCAGAATTACAATGTATATGCTGAAGGTGTTAAGAAATTCTTGGAGTTTGCATTGGGTACATGTGATAGTGATGGGCGTATCAGATGCCCATGCAGAGAATGCAGGAATTTGCGTTCTCATAAGATAGACTTGGTGAGAGAACATCTGTTTGTCAAAGGTATTGATAAGGGTTATACTGATTGGGTCTTACACGGCGAACCATATCCAACTTCATTTGAGGCTCCACATGAAGAAGAAGAGATCGATGAAGATGTACAACCAGAGATTGTTGGAGATGATTACGATGAGGATATGGAGGAAATGTTAGGTGACATCGGTGCGGGAATGTTTGTGGATGAAGGTGACACGGACACATTAAGCTCAAATGATGGGGGCCATAACACTTTTGCACGCTTGTGGAATGATTCACAGCGTGAGCTATATCCAGGATGCAGAAGACATAGTAAGTTGTCGTTTACCGTAAGATTGCTTCACATAAAATCAATGTGTCGATTATCTATTAAGGCAGTCAATATGTTACTTGAGCTGTTTAAAGAGGCACTGCCGACAGACAATACTTTACCTCGTAACTTCTATGAAGCAAAAAAGTTGAAACGAGGACTCGGATTTGATTACAACGTAATACATGCATGTACGAATGACTGCATATTATTTTGGCGAGAGAATGAGCAGTTGAACGAGTGTCCTATATGCCACGAGTCAAGATGGACATCGGACAAGGCAAATGTTCCGCAAAAGGTCGTCCGCCACTTTCCATTGATACCTAGATTACAACGATTATTTATGTCACGCGCAACGGCTGTAGATATGACATGGCACTCATCAGATAGAGTAAGGAACGAGAATATTTTGTCACATCCTGCTGACTCCCAGGTGTGGAAGGAATTTGATCAGGAACACCCATGGTTTGCTGAAGAACCGCGTAACGTAAGACTTGGGTTGGCAACAGATGGATTTAATCCTTTTGGGAACATGAGTACTAGTCATAGTACTTGGCCAGTTGTACTTATGCCGTATAATTTACCACCTTGGAAGTGTATGAAAGATCCATATTTCATGATGAGTTTGCTCATCCCAGGTCCGAGGTCACCGGGAAATGATATAGACATACACTTACAGCCATTGATTGCAGAATTGAAAGATTTGTGGGAGAATGGGGTTGTCACATTTGATTCGTCAACAGGCAAGTCGTTCAAGATGCATGCTGCGGTGTTGTGGACAATAAATGATTTTCCAGCTTATGGGAATTTGTCAGGTTGGAGTACTAAGGGGAAAATGGCATGTCCAACTTGTAACAAATATACCAAATCTGAATGGCTTACGTACGGGAGGAAATTATGTTTCATGGGTCATCGTCGATTTTTACCTGGTGACCATAGATGGCGTGGAAATTCTAGAATGTTTGATGGAACTGTTGAATGGGGCCAACCTCCACCATATTTGTCTGGCGAAGATGTACTTGCACAATTTATAGATGTTGGTTGTAATGAATTTGGTAAAAAACAACGAAAGAGAAAACGAGCTACGAATGAGTTGAATTGGACAAAGAAGAGTATATTTTTCGAACTCCCGTACTGGTCGAAGTTAAAATTGCGACATAGCCTTGATGTTATGCATATTGAAAAAAATATTTGCGAATCCGTATTGGGAACATTGATGTCAATTGAAGGAAAAACAAAGGATACAATAAACTCAAGGAAGGATTTGAAGCGGTTGGGAATAAGACGGGAAATGCAGTTGCAAGAAAATGGTTCGTCTGTCTACATGCCGATTGGGTGGTATACATTGTCAAGGAATGAAAGGGTTACATTTTGTGAGTGGCTAATGAAGATCAAATTACCGGACGGTTATGCCTCGAATCTAACAAGGTGTGTGAGAACAAATGATTGGAAAATAACTGGATTAAAAAGTCATGATTGTCATGTTTTCTTACAGCGTATCTTGCCTATTGGTATCCGTGGGTACTTGACCAGAGATGTGCGTGTGGCTTTGACTGAGTTGGGTGCATTTTTTAAAGACTTATGTGCGAGGACGTTGAATGTAGAAGCTTTGGATCGAATGGAACGAGAAATTGTCATAATATTGTGTAAGCTAGAAAGTATTTATCCACCGTCATTCTTCGATGTCATGGTTCACCTAGCCGTTCATTTGCCACGTGAGGCTCGACTTGCAGGACCAGTTCAATATAGATGGATGTATCCCATTGAACGATTTCTTGGAAAGTTGAAACGTACAGTGGGTAACAAGGCCCGTCCAGAAGGATCAATTGCAGAAGCATATATTGACGATGAGTGGCATACCTTCTGTTCCAAATATTTCCACGGAGTTGACACTCGGTTTGATCGGCCAGAAAGAAACTTTGACGTTGACCGAGCAAGACAACGGACTATATATTCTGTGTTTTCCCAACAAGTTCGTCCAATTGGTGCAGTGCGTGGTTATGACTTGTGTGGAAGAGAGTTCGAGAAAGCTCAGTGGTACGTGCTGAACAATTGCCCTGAGATAGAGAACTACTTGAAGTAAGTTATAACTTTTTCTTAATTTAAATTGCCTCATTACGTCAGGAAAAAAATACAAAATATAATATATTTGTGGTAATCATCAATTTCAGTGATCATATTAACGTGCTCAAGGAACTAGGAGTAAATGATATAAACCAGAAACATGAAGAGGAGTTCCCGAGATGGTTTGAAGAACGGGTAATGAAATTACATATGCGTTACTCAATAACAAATGAAAAAATATTAATTTCAACTTTGATATAGTATATGCTTTACTCAATATGTAGGTTGTACAATTGCATGCGAATAATCCAAATGATATATCTGATGAACTGTATGCATTGGCGCGTGGCCCATCGAGACGCTCTGCTCGATATTCATGAAACTTCATGCCCACAAACACCTCATTCACTCTTAGAGGCCGAACCAAGTTTGGAAGCTACATAAGGCCATTTATTGCTTAAAATAGGCTCAAATAGCCTCGTATCCTGGGCTATGTTATAAGCTCCTCTCCCCTTGGCTTCGTTAACTCAAAAGTCGACACATCTCTTTTGTATTCAAGGATTCCTCAGTTACAATTTACTTCTATGTTTACATTGATGACATAGTAATCAGAGGCTCTAATGATCATGCGCTTACATATCTTATCACATTTCTTGGTATGGACTTTGCAATTAAAGATATGGGCCAATTACATTACTTTATGGGCATCGAAGCAAGCTTCCTTCCATCTGCTATCTTCCTCACACTACAATGTTAGATCGCCAACCTACTAAAGCGGACATATATGATTGATGCAAAGCTTGTTTTTTCACCTATTTTCACTGCTCACTACTCTCTCTCTTTATTCTGGCGATTTGGTTGAAGATGAGCACTTGTACTATAGCTAATAGCACAGTGAGAGCTCTACAATATCTCTCCTTAACGAGCGAAGATATAAGCTTTGTCATCAACAAAATCTATCAGCTTATGCATCGTCCAACCAAGGTTCACTGGATTGCCGTAAAACGTATACTTAGGTATTTGAAGAAGTTCATTGATCTCGATTGTTATCCAAAACAACAATAGAAAATATATATATATATATTTATATATATGAGAGTCGGGTTTCAAGCTAAATATTTGATGGATGCATGCAGTAACTCAATATACGAGTTTTGACGTCTAAAATGCAGCTGATCGATCGATGTCGTAGCTAGAAAGAAAATATGCTAGCTTGCTGAGATCACAACTACTCTTTTGAAATCTAAAAGCAATTGATCAGTACTATTAGATAATAGAAATATTAAATTATAAAAAGTCTCTTTGAAGACTAGTATTGATATGTTTTTTCTAAGAAAATATTAATTAATAATCATTAACTCAACTTCCAAAGTACTATTCAACCACATGCATGCGTGCGCGCGCTGGTTGCTTACAATCAAATTCAACTTTAAAATAAAATAATAAATTAAGCGCTAAAAACTAATCGTACATAAACAAACTCTGAATATCAAATACTAATAAATTAACTTTAAATAAAAGCCTAATCTCTTGAAATTAAATAAAACTCATAGACTAAAACTATACTTTTGCAATAACTATTGGGTGCATGTCGATCTGCGCATGTGCTTTGCGTTTGACCCTAGAGAGAGAGATCATATCCAGAAGCAGAAAATGATGAAATTAATTCTGCCCGCCACTCCATGCACATTGTCCCGTTTAGGCAAACTCATGATTAGCTAGCTTATTGAAGTCGTGTTAAGAACTAATGCCCCTGCTTGCATGCGTTATATATTGCATGCATGGGCGCCTTAACTTGTTGGAGAAATTATTAATTGTTTATGACTTCATTATGATGTTTTAAATCTAGCATTTAAAAATATTAAGCATAGAGAAAGGAAGAAGAAGAAAAACAGAAAAGAATATGAAGTGTTTTATGCCCCGTTTGGATTAAGAAATCATCTCAACTCATCTTATGTCATTATTACAACTTTCTCAAATTCCCACACAAACTAGAAACATCATACCCACAACGCACCAGGACGAAGAACAAATATGAAGAATCGAGAAATACAGAGGGCCAGAGAAAGGTTTTCTTCATCTTCGTGGCCTCACTCCTGAAATCTTTGTGCTGGGTAAGAACGATCGAGGATCGAAGATGGGGTAGAAGCTTAATAGCACTCGGTCACATAGGGTATAAGCGGAACAAAAGTGTCAAACAAAATTCTGTTTGAAATTTGAAACCCCAAATCTCTCATCACACCTTGTTTTGCAATCTTTAAAGAACCAAATGGAGCATTACATGAAAATATAATTCATATACATATATATATATATATTTCTAAAGAGAAATGTTTGGTTCACATAGACATTTCTAAATATAATTAATTTTGGTTCCAATAGCATATTCTATTTTCCCAACATCATATTTGAAATATTCTGCAAACATGGATACTAACATTAGGGATATAGTTACTTATAAAAAGAAAATCACAAATATAGTACTTGTCCAGAACAATCGTTTTGGCACCTATTAGATTTTGGATTTTACATTGTGTAATGAGGGATGATTCAATACCAAAATGAAGGAGGTGTGGCCTTTCAATGGCTTACCTGTGTTGCAATGGCAGTGCAAGCTCCAGCAGCAGCTGCAATAACTAAGTTTGCTTTTGTTCATATTCTTTTGGCACCGCTTCTTTCCAAATATAGCCTTTTGAAGTAGTTGTAGCCATAAAAGTAGACAAACTGTGCAATGAAGGATTGCAGGTTTTTTGTACTCAGGCCCTGGTATAGTGAAAGAACCTGATGGGTAGAAATTGCTTCTCTTAAGACATAACTTTAAGCTACATTTTACCTAGGATGCTGAAACCATTGAATAATCCAGATTGGAAAAGAGTAATTGGGGACGACGCAACAGCCATTGTGTAGATGCATTGCTATGAGAAGTTAGAACATATGAGGAACATATTCAATGCCCATCTCCAACTCCACTAAGGATACAAATAATATAACAAGAGCAAAGAGACTATATTAGGATGCTCAATCAGAAAAAGTTCAATTCTGTAGGCTCTTCTAAGGAAAGAAGCATTACAACTTTGTATAGGTTGCATTTGCTAATATAACTGTATTCCGGCCAGTAGAAATAAACATTTGGTAAGCAAAAGACAATTCAGAAAGCAACCTCTATACAGCTAAATTATAGAAAGCAATGTTATATGCACTTAGGACAAGTGATTTACAACTATTTCATCAATGAAATTATTGTTTAACTGATCCAAAGAAAAACAAGTGACTTATATAACTATTTATGTGTGTACATGAAGATACATGGTATAAACAAATCTCATAATCATTGGTGCCAAACAACTCTCCTACTAAATGAAAGTTTTTGTACTATAGACATTCGACCTAACACTAAACTTTTCCATCATAAAGCACCTCACATGATATTATTAGAATGGCTAGATGGAAGAACCATGCAGTGTGCACCATCGATAATTCTAAAAACCAGACAAGATGATATCACGCTTGAAAATAACAAATTAAGAAAACTTCAGGACTAAATTTACCCAGTTTTAAAGGGGAAACCAGCACCCACCAGATGTAATCGTAAAAGCCAACCAGACAGCATGATACCACTCTTGAAAATGAATAACTACGAAACAACTTCAGAACTATATCGACATAGTCGTTTTATAAGGGTGCCATATTTGCATAGTCTTTATGGTAAAGGCTATCACATATCCATAAACAAACAATATAAAAATCAAAACTAAAACTAAAAAGAGATCGATAATTGGATTATGAGTTGCCTCACAAACGATGGAAACAAAATATGAAACTTTTCATTGATGAAAGTTTTGGACGACCGAAAAAAAAGAAAAAAACCCAACAATTAGAGGTACCTTAATTAAAGTCTAGACTGCCTTCTTATATATAAAAAAAATCTAGACTGCCAATTGCATCATAAAATTATTTCCCTTTTTTTTTCCGAACAACTGCTCATTAATATAACTTCAAATTCGCTTAAATATGATTAACCCCAATCCAGTTTGTTTGATCTGGAAGATCACCTTTTAACTCTTCGTATATAACGTTGAGCTTTTCATTTGCCAACCAATCAAGAAAGCATGAATCTTTTTTTTAAGAACACCATAAGAGCTCAAATGTCTCTATACAACCGAATTAAATTAAAACTAAAGCCAGACCGAAATATATATATATATATATATATATATATAATAATCGATGAAACATATATATATATATATATATATATATATATATATATGAGAAACCATACAAGCTGCAATGATACCCTAAACTATCAATTTTCAGAATCACCTCCCAAGCAACCAAAAATCCTTGGAAATTATAGTTTTCCCCCTACGACCAGACCAAAATATATATATTTATATTTAAATCGTTTCACGTTAGCCTCAAACAAAGCACGAGCTAGTGAGCCTCTGTTTTAGGAGGCCAAAAATAGAGTCAACCGTAGCACCTCCGCTGCCAACGACTGAAGCTTCCTAGCCACTTGCCGTCGTGCACTATAGCCCAGCCGTGACACACTGCCCAGGTCGATCACCATTACACTGTCGTAAGCTTTTGTATCTTCCTCCCGTGTTCTCTCTTTCTCTCACTCTGCTTCTGTAAACTTGTAAAAGAATTTGTCTTTCAACTGGGTTTTTGTTAGAATCGACCTCGAATAATACACACAAAAAAACTTGCCTCAGTCCATTGATGGAGGAGATGTTTGGTCTTCCAACATGTTACAGATCATCGGTGAAGTAGAAGGGTCAATATATCTATGGTATATTCAACAGGCATTCCAGTAACTCTTCACACTGCTTTTAATTTTACTATACAAACGGAATTGAGGGGAGTTAACGGAATACAAGAAAAGTTAAAAGAAAAACAAGTAAATATGTTAAAACAAGAATTTCCGTTAGATAGCCACTTTATATATATAGAAGATATATATATTACTTTAATTTCAAATATATTCCTTCAATTTATAAGAAATATCTTTTGGATTGTATATTTTTTAGCTCATTATTTTTAAGTTTTTAAATTTTTCGGTGGTATATTTTTGGTTTTTTTTTGTATGTATACACATTTTATATTTTGGATGCAACAATTTTGAACTTTAAGAAAATATAGAAACTATTTTTTCATACTTAAGTATCAACAAGAGATTTGATCGTCTGGAAGTAATCCGAGATCGATAAGTCACCTTTCTTCAAAGTAGATAGTTAAAAATAAATTCGGGTAATATGTGCATGAGACGTGGAAGAAAACATGCATTATTCAAGGGCTAGCCAAACATCACGAGAGGAATTAAGTCCAACAATATGTGTTAGAAGACCTACATCAAAGATCATGGACTCCACCAGGAGATTGAGAAGCACCTAATCTTCGTAATACCAATGATTATAATATGCCGAATTAGGATCAGCACCATCAGTATTCTAGGGGGTAGGGAGAACACTCCCATGCATCAACATACATAGGCATAGAGTTGAAAGTCCCGTAAATATGGATAGAGTTGTGTTTTCCAAAGTAAATGACTATCTTTAGTGAGTTAATTAAGAGAAAGAGAGAGAAATTATTTGGGGAGATAATAATATATCACTCTCCATTGTGCGATTTATTATACTGTTGGCGAAATGTTTCGCTACAAATAATGTCCTTTTTTTATTTTTTATTTTTTTATGGATGTTACAAATAATATCTTATTTGTCACCAATTTGGTATTTCATGTGAAAAAATACCATTCGGGACGAGACATTAGAATCCAACCACTGGCAATTAAAATTGTTGGAAAAATGCTTCAATTTCATAGTGTTAACATAAAGATAATCACTCATGATCATCAATGCATGGTTATATCTATTAATGGCGATACATATAAGTATTGCTTCCCTACATGATGATACCTGGAATGGTAAAATTATTGATTTGCCAGGATCGTGGTTGTGAGATTTATGGACTAAGTTGGTTTGATGTAAAACGCATTTCCTACATATTTCTCTCATAAAAATTCTACATTTCCTACGAATGAGTTGTTGTGGGGAAAAGTATTTCATCATTAATGCAAAAGTATTTTCTACAACATCCCTTCAGGAAAAGTAAGTTTTTCCAACCATCATATTCACAGGAAATTAGTTCTCTGCCTGTCATGCATATTTAACACATGCTTATTTCCCACAAACTGTAATGGTGGGTAATAGTCAAATTCACTCATGGGACTTGCTCCTTTTACCATGAGTTTCATATATAGTGTTAAGGACAAAGCTACCATCGCACTGACCGTTAGCCACAACACCTCACAGTAGCAAAACTTGAGCATTATCCCTACGTAACAAACTCTGCAACGCATGCACTCCTGAATGCGTTCCTTGATAGCCATTGTTCAACAATTTTCTGTATTTAGAATATTCTCGATTCTTTGTAGTCCTGCCTCTATAAAAGGCAATCCTATAAATGTTATTCAAGTAAAGAAATACATTCTATTATTTTAGTGCTGCAACAAGTTATTAGAGAGCCTAAATAGGACTGATTGTCCATGGTTGAATCCACTTTTCTTCTTCCTCCCTCCCACATTTCTCCCATACCATTGTTGTGAAACTTACTCCCGATAACTACCTGCTTTGGGAAACACAGTTGGTTCCATATCTTCGCGGTAATTGACTTTACAAATATGTTAATGGTTCTTGCCCAGCACCGAAACTTGAACTTGCAACCTATGAGCTCTGGTTTCAACAAGATCAACAAGTAATGTCTACCCTCATTTCTTCTCTGTCTGAATCTATAATGGCCCAAGTGGTTGGTTGTTCTTCTGCACGAGTTGTTTGGCTCTCTCTCGAATCAACCTACACCTTTCTTTCTCAAGCTCAGGTTATTCAAACTCAATTACAATTGGCTTCCCTCAAGATGGGTGTTGATACTATATCAACATACATTCGTAAAGCTAAGGGTCTTGCTGACATCATGGTAGTTGTAGGACGTCCTCTCTCTCCGGAGGACTTTCTTCCTTACCTTATTGCTGGACTTGGTACAGATTACGATGGCTTAGTCACTTTTGTGACTGCTAGGCTTCCCAATTTCCCCTGAAGAATTACTCGGACATCTCTTGGTGCATGAAGCAAGGTTGCTCCATCACTCTGAAATAAGCACCTTCCCAACGAAAGCCTCTGCCAATTTTACTGCAAAATCTTCCTCTGGTTCACGTGGACAAGGAAATCATGGTGGACGCAATTTTAACCGAGGACGTAATGCAAAACGTTCCATTAACAACAGGGGTCGTGGCAACTATGCAGGTAACACTGCTCCTAATTCATTTTCTTCCACTGGCCAACATGTGGTGTGTTAGGTTTGCAATCACCAAGGTCACATTGCTATCAACTGCTTGAACCGTTTCAACCAAGCCTATACCAGTCCATCACCCATGACAGCCAACTTCACCTCAACCAATCACTCAAAAGATACCAACGGGTATCCTAATACCGCTGCCACAAACCACATCACCAGTGAATTGAGTAACTTTAATTTGCATGCATTCGAGTATGGTGGTGAAGAACAACTCCGCGTGGGTGACGATTCCGCAGTTCCTATATCACATTCTGGTTCAACCACTTTTCCTTCTTCCTCATCTCAATTTCTACTCAATAAAATTTTGTGTGTTCCTTCTTTAAAAAAGAATGTGATCTCTGTCTGTCAGTTTTGTATCGATAATAATGTCTTCTTCCAATTATATGCTAACTCATTTTCTACCCATGATTTCAAGTCGGGGAAGCGTCTTCTTCAAGGGACCACAAGTAACGGCCTCTACACCATTCCATCTTCGGCTTCACCACCTTCTGCATTTTCAAGTCACCTTTCAGTTCCTCTATGGCACACTAGGCTTAGGCATCCTTCCATCAAACTCGTCCAGTCTATCCTTCAGCAGCATCAACTTTCTTTTACTTTAATTCCCTTTTGCAATGCCTGTGCTCAGGCAAAACATCATAGATCTCCTACTTATCAACAAATAAATAAATCTATTGCACCATTTCAGCTTATATTTTCATATTTATGGGGTCCATCCTCGTATGTGTCTCCTGATGATTATCGTTTCTATATTACATTTGTCGATGACTTTTTCCAATACACATGGTTAATCCCTCTCAAAATAAAGTCTCAAGCTCTCGACGCCTTTGTAAAATTTAAAACTAATATTGAACTTCAATTCAACGCAAAAACCATGCAATTCCAGTCGGATTGGGGGGTGACTATCGTCCCTTTTCAAATTACTTAAAATCATGTGGAATCACTCATCGACTTAATTGTCCTCATACTCATACAAAAAACGGTATCGTTGAGCATAAGCACTGTCACATAGTGACACGGGCTTAGCATTGCTAGCCTACTCATTTCTCCCTCTCCATTTTTTGTCTCAAGCCTTTCTTCATTCGATTTATTTAATTAACATGTTACCATCTCCCACATTACAAAATCACTCACCACATTTTTTGCTTCATAAAACTCATCCTGACTACAATTCTCTACAAGTATTTGGATCTGAATGCTGGCGTCTTACCACATCTTACAACTCACGAAAATTCAATTTCCGTTCACTTTCCTGTGTCTTTTTGGGTCTAAGTCCAAATCACCGTGGGTTTCTATGTTACCATATCCTCACTGGACGAACTTATGTATCCATCAACGTCCGTTCTAATGAAACCAGCTTCCTGTACTCATCCCTTCCGAAGCCCACTATTACTTCTCCGCCCACTCATATCATTCTTCCTAATTTCCATAACAGTCCACACTCTGCTCTGTCTTCTTCATCCATTCATGGTCCTCCCCCTTCGTCTACATCTTCTCCATTACCTACACAACGTTCATCTTCACCACCACCACCTCTACTGCACACCCACACAACGGTTACTCGTTCACAAGCCAACTCCCTTCAACCCACCACATTCCATGATGGCACAACCAAATGGCCCTTACCCAGTGCCCTTGTTACTAATCTTAGTACCATTCCTGAAACTCCTGCAACATACACCATAGCCAAACAGTACCCAGAATGGTGTGAAGCCATGGCTAAGGAATTTCAAGCTCTCCTTTCCAACTAAACTCGGACCCTCGTCCCTGCTTCACAAGCAACCAATACCATCATCTGGAAATGGGTGTTCTGAACCAAAAGACTTGCCGATGGTTCGATAGAACGTCGCAAAGCCCATTTAGTTGCATGAGGATTTCTTCAGCAGTTCGGTATTGACTTTGAAGAAACCTTCAGTCTAGTGGTTAAGACCACAACGGTTCGAACCAAGCTTGCCCTTGTTGTCTCTCGAAATTGGTTTGTTCACCAGTATGATGTGCAGAATGCCTTTCTGCATGGACCACTCCATGAAACAATTTTTATGGCCCAGCCACCTAGCTTCTCACATCTTTAGCACCCATCGTTTGATTGTAAATTAAACAAAGCCATCTATGGACTTCAGCAGTCATCTTGTGCTTGGTATGCAAGTTTAAGCTCTCGGCTTGTTGATTTTGGATTTACCATTTCTACGGCAGACTCCTCTCTCTTCATATACCAATCTGCACATGTCACTACTTTTGTCTTAGTATATGTTGATGACCTGTTGATCACAGGGTCTTCCATGCAGTTTATATCTGACCTTATTGCTGCTCTACGTTGTGACTT
The DNA here is from genome assembly GCF_001411555.2 of Juglans regia. Lineage (NCBI taxonomy): Eukaryota > Viridiplantae > Streptophyta > Magnoliopsida > Fagales > Juglandaceae > Juglans > Juglans regia. Next base: position 86,351 of record NW_023361369.1, read on the forward strand.
TCCCATTGCTGACTTGGGAAAACTGAGCTATTTTCTTAGTGTCGAGGCTTCTTACAATTCCAAATGCCTTCTACTCACACAACACAAATATATCACAGATCTTTTGCATTGCACAAATATGTAGAGTGCAAAACTGGTAAAGTCTCCAATGTCCAATTCCGAGAAGCTTAGTGCTTTTTCTGGGCATCTCTTTGAAGACCCTACACTATATAGGAGTACGGTAGGATCCTTACAGTATCTCTCGTTTACGAGGCCTAATCTTGCCTTCGTTGTAGGGAAAGTCTACCAATTTATGAATAGCCCCCGAGTGCCTCATTGGTAGGCAGTCAAGCGAATCCTTAACTGCATCAAGCTCACATCCACCATCAATCTACAACTCTCTCCGTCATCACCTGCTCAGCTCACTACTTGGTCTAATGCCGACTGGGCAGGATGTCCAGATGATCGGCGGTCTACAAGCGGCTACTGCATATTTCTTGGTTCTAATTTGATTTCATGGTCATCGAAGAAATATCCAACCGTTGCAAGATCTTCAACTGAGACCGAATTCAAGGATGTTGCAATTGCTACTGCCGAAGTCATTTGGCTCCAACACCTCTGTCGTGATCTTGGTGTCCATCTAAAATGTTCCCCCTGCTGTATTGTGATAACATGGGAGCCATGTACTTGCCTTCTACTCCACTGTTTCAAGCACGAACCAAACATGTAGAAATTCATTTTCATTTCGTGTGGAATCGGGTGCAGAATAAATCCTTACGGGTTGCTTTCATCTCTGGTAAAGACCAGCTCAGAGACCTGCTCACTAAACCTATTTCATCTTCTCAATTTGCATTGCTTTGTTCAAATCTTCAACTCCAAGCTTTGCCATTCGACTTGAAGGGGGATGTTAAGGACAAAGCTACCCCTGCACTGACCGTCGACCACAACACCTCATAGCAATAGAACTTGAACATTATCCCTACGTAATAAACTCTACAACGCATGCACTCCTGAATGCGTTCCTTGACAACCATTGTATAACAGTTTTCAATATTTAGAATATTCTCGATTCTTTGTAGTCAAGCCTCTATAAAAGGCAATCATGTAAATGCTATTCAAGTAATGAAATACATTCTGTTATTTCGGTGCTGCAACATATAATGTTCAAAATTCCTTACAAAACTTGGTAAAATTCTAGCACCAATCGTAAAGACACGTTTTAGCAAGCTAGTACACAATGATCATCTTATCAATGAATTAAAAGCCAATGATCTTTCCTATATATATATCCTAATAATTTGGGAACGTTGCAACGGTTCGAGATTTAATTAAGTTGATCAAAGGCCTCAAATTTGCAAGATTGTTGGAGTACTTCATCCTCGTCAACAAACAAATTTTTATGAGTATTGCTACAGATCACATGGACATCCACGTAAACAAATAGACACTTGATCAACAACGAGGATTTCACTGTTCATGTGTTTATTTCATGTGTACGTACCCAAATCCACGTGTCTTTATAATTTTTATTTGTTATGTATACCAACTTAATCTGATCTTCAAATCCTATATTTAGAATATATCTATCTATATATATAAAGTGTCTATGAGACGGAAAACCTTGTTTTAACGGTTTTTTTTCAGTTAAAGTTAACGCCAAGTTAACACCGTATCATCGCCTCCCATCACGAACCATCGCCTCAATTTCTAGAACTTTCGTCTCGAATTTGCATCATCAGGTTTTGCAGCCTCTCCCTCTCTTTCTCTGTTTCTCTCTTGCACGTGCGCGCACACAACTTGGATTAAATACCAAAAAAAAAATAATGCTTAGAGATCGGCAAAACTGCTCCACCAACGCACCACAACTTGGATCTCTCTCTCTCTCTCTCTCTCTCTCTCTCTCTATCTCTATCCACTAAGGTGATTAGAATAATGGAAGAATTGCTACCTGGGTTCATGCAGATAAAGAATTGCTACCTGGGTTGCTGGTTATCAAACTATCCAGCCTTATTGGTCTACGGGAAAGGATAGCAAAAAGATTTGACAATAAAGTTAGTGGCTTGGTCCCCTAAGATACAAAGGCATAGCTATGTGTCAACCCATGGCAGAGACCGTAGTTAAGGCTGAAGTCAAAGAAGATGAGAATCGGGATTTCGGAAGAAATATGAAACCGAAGAAGAAGAAGCAGCAGACGGCATGCAGGAGGAAAATAAATAAAGCCCTAAGGGCTATGGCCAAAACGGCGTCGTTTAGAGAGAAAGGAATGACCAGGCTTTAAGCTAACGGCTTGGCTTTAAATCCGAATGGGCTGGGCCCAAAAGAAAATAAAACATACTAAAACAAGCCCAATCTAAAAAAGAAGGGTCCAATAAAAAAAGTACATTAAAATAAGAAAAATTTCACAACTTAGTAATCCTAAGTACCAGAATTTTATAAACAGAACCACAACAATGAAATATCCTCAATGAGGTTATACAATTATCCAACAAAATATATTACAAAGTCAAAATATATAGAAAAAAATGGAAAATAAATATCATTTGGTCCAAAACACGCCATTAAATACCATCATCTTAATGATGCGAACTCAATCATATTATTAAAGTACTGATCCTAATAGTTAATTTGTTTGTTAAAGTTCCTTTGTACTATTATATTAATTATATTACTTGTAAAAAAGTTGAAGCAATGTCTTCTAAGCTATATATGTCATCAACTATTTTTATAAATTTTTTAAAAAAACATATTATTTTTGTAAAACATATGTTTGATCTAACCAGGTAAACGTGCTTTGCACATTGCTTTTACCTGGTGTGTATATATATATATATATATATATATATGCCTTAGTTAACAAGAAGCTATATTATATCTGGCTAAATGTTAACTCACCAGCTTCTAACTCTAACCACAAATTAATAGAGTTTAACAAACTCAAGCATGCATGCAGATCTATGCATGCAAAGTGTACGTAGCTTCTTTAAACTTTTTCCAGTTGAAAAAGCTTATATATAGTACAACCTTCTGCTATAAATGTAATTAGGACCCTCCTCCTCGATTTATTGGAGTCGGCAACCTTCTTTTTTTCTTACTTATATAGTACTTAACATTTCGAGCCGCCATAAAGTGATCCGGCAGACCAGAGAACCTTAATTTATTTGCAATCTTCATTAAAGCTGCGTGATGGCAATGTCCAAAGGAGCTGTTATTTTCCTGATCTGGGTGTTCATGGTCTGCGGGCTTTTGGCTCGAGATGTAACAAGTCCACGCTCCATCACCTATGGAGCTCTTCTAGTCGATCGGTGACGCTCATAGTTTAAACTGCAAATTTCATCCCAACAGTCTAATTTGCCATCCAATTCAAGCAAATACATATAGAAGAGGCTATGAAACTGTAACTCATTGCCGGCGGCAAGTCGACGATCGTCATCCAAAAACAGAAAGTAAGAAGATCAAAATGATTGCTCTTCCATATATATATATATATATATATATATATGTATGTATATATGTATGTATGTATGTATGTATGTATGTATTAAGTATACCTAATGAATAAATATTTGTTCTTCAATCTGGACATGATGTATATATATTGTATGTATTATATATATATCTATATATCTATATATATATATATCGACTTACTCGGTCTGTGTACTGATAATGTACAAAAGTATATAACTATGAATATTATTATTTTAGTCATATATATACAGTACTCATGCATGCGCGCAACATCGTATGTACGTTGGCGTATTAATTTGAAAGTGTAACACCCAGATCCCGAAAGTCCGGAGAGTTAGCTCTTAATACTTAATATCAACTTTAATAACACAACTATAATGTAATGTCCTGGTCCCGCAAGGGTCGGAGAGTTACTTTCTGTCACTAATACTCATATTTCAACAATATAATTATAGATTTCAAATTCCCAACATCATAAAGAAATTTCAATTCAAACTAGCTTTCTCAATATAACTAATTTTTCAAATTGTCAAGTCACCATAACATAATAAAATTTCTTAATAAAAATCGCAAATACTCATCGAGAACTTTCTATACTTAATCCACTACTCTTACATCATCTCACTCAGAGCTTTAAAATCTTGATCCCCTGCTGAAATATCCAAAATCATCTGAAAAAAATATTATGGAGATAAGAGATGAGTTATAAGCTCCTCTCCCCTTGGCTTTGTTAACTCAAAAGTCGACACATCTCTTTTGTATTCAAGGATTCCTCAGTTACAATTTACTTCTGTGTTTACATTGATGACATAGTAATCAGAGACTAATGATCATGCGCTTACATATCTTATCACATTTCTTGGTATGGACTTTGCAATTAAAGATATGCCAATTACATTACTTTATGGGCATCGAAGCAAGCTTCCTTCCATCTGCTATCTTCCTCACACTACAATGTTAGATCGCCAACCTACTAAAGCGGACATATATGATTGATGCAAAGCTTGTTTTTTCACCTATTTTCACTGCTCACTACTCTCTCTCTTTATTTTGGCGATTTGGTTGAAGATGAGCACTTGTACTATAGCTAATAGCACAGTGAGAGCTCTACAATATCTCTCCTTAACGAGCGAAGATATAAGCTTTGTCATCAACAAAATCTATCAGCTTATGCATCGTCCAACCAAGGTTCACTGGATTGCCGTAAAACGTATACTTAGGTATTTGAAGAAGTTCATTGATCTCGATTGTTATCCAAAACAACAATAGAATATATATATATATATATATATTTATATATATGAGAGTCGGGTTTCAAGCTAAATATTTGATGGATGCATGCAGTAACTCAATATACGAGTTTTGTCGTCTAAAATGCAGCTGATCGATCGATGTCGTAGCTAGAAAGAAAATATGCTAGCTTGCTGAGATCACAACTACTCTTTTGAAATCTAAAAGCAATTGACAGTACTATTAGATAATAGAAATATTAAATTATAAAAAGTCTCTTTGAAGACTAGTATTGATATGTTTTTTCTAAGAAAATATTAATTAATAATCATTAACTCAACTTCCAAAGTACTATTCAACCACATGCATGCGTGCGCGCGCTGGTTGCTTACAATCAAATTCAACTTTAAAATAAAATAATAAATTAAGCGCTAAAAACTAATCGTACATAAACAAACTCTGAATATCAAATACTAATAAATTAACTTTAAATAAAAGCCTAATCTCTTGAAATTAAATAAAACTCATAGACTAAAACTATACTTTTGCAATAACTATTGGGTGCATGTCGATCTGCGCATGTGCTTTGCGTTTGACCCTAGAGAGAGAGATCATATCCAGAAGCAGAAAATGATGAAATTAATTGTGTTAACGCTGCATATGTGAAAAAATTTCGAGGATAATATATAGAGATCATAAAGATATAATTGACAGATAATAAGGGAAAAAGATGACTGCATGCATGTCGCCGTAGCAATAGTACCCATATGATGCATGAATACATAATATTATATACACTTGGATTTTCAAAATACGTAGGTGACCAACTTAACACACATACGTCGTTATTATATGATGCATGCATATATGAGTTAAGATCGTGATTATATTCATAAGTACCGTGGCTTCAAAAAGAATTATATAGAACGTACGCCTTTCATAAATAAATGGTATATATAAAACATTGGGACATTAATATACACAGTAAGTCGATCGATCGATATTATCTTATACATACATTAATATGTCCAGAAGAACAAATAATTAATTTTAGATGCTTGGAATCGCAACCGTTTTTATTACTACTTTTGGACGTTTATCATGATCTTGATCATCATCTTAATCATGATGTATATATTGTGGTGGTGTTCGGCAATCAGTTTCTTTTTCGCAGCCTCTCGTGTATTTATTAGCTGGCTCGTTATGGCAAATCTCAGCCTCAGGATGCAAGTTGCAGTTTGCATGAATATTTCCACCTATTACAGCTCCATAGCTGAGGTCGCGTGCATTTGTAACTTGAACCCAAAGCCCGCTAACCATAAACATGCAAATCATGAAAATGACAGTTCCTCTGGGCATTGCCATCGTTCTTCAATGGAGATTGCAAATAAAGGTTCTCTTGTCTGAGGAGAGTACTTTATGGGCCGGTACTGAAATGTGAAGTGAGAAAGAAAGAGGGTTGCTAGCTAGCTAGCTATCTGACTAGCTCTGGGGATACTATGAGCTGGTGGATGGTGTTGAGAGATTTATAGCACAAGGTTGTGCTAAATATAACCTTTTTGCATAGATCATGATCTGCATGCACGAGTTTGTTTGAAACTACTCATCGCCAAAGTTAGAAGCTGGGAGAGTAATAGTATTTGGATAGCTTCTTGTTTGTTTAGGCATATATATATATATATATATATTATATATATATTATAGTTTCTAAATATAGGGTTTGAACAAATACAGTTAGAACAAAAATTGGTTTCATGATGAGGAACTTTGAAAATCATGCAAAGATATAAGATATGTCTTTTGTCTAGATAAATCTCGATCGAACCTGTGCATGCAACGTTCCCACATTATTTGGAGTACAAGACAGATCATCAGTTTTTGATTAATGCGCAACGTGCATATATATCTTTTACAATTGGCCGGTACTTGGATTTTAACAAGTTTCGTAAGAAATTTCTTAACTCTCTTACAAGTGTATATATAGTACTATAGCCTGTTTAATTGATAAGCATTCCATGCATGAAGGTCTATTAATGAAGATATACACGACCACAGCGATATGTACAGAAATCTTAATGAAGATCACGTACGTGTCTTTGATAAATATAGCGGCCTGTTTAGTTGATAAGTACTACTGCATGCTGGTAACGCTAATTAATTAATATTGGTGAGTACTGTGCGTGATAACGATTCTCCAAAGCCATCATCTAATGTAAACCTTAATTTGTACATATTAATTATAAGAGTAGTGCTAAATGATGTACTTACACTTTTACTTACAAGACTCATTTGTTAATTTGAATTTTAAATTTTATAATTTTCAGCATATATATAAAAAACTGACATGTTGAAAAGTAAAGTTTTTTGTAAGTTTTTTTTTTAAGTACATTTGGCATTTTTCTTACTGATATGAATGGTGCTATATGTACTTAACACTTTTATTTACAATTTTACTCACATTCTATCCTAATTAAGTTGTTATATCTATTAAAATTAGTACGTATTTACATAATTAATTTTAATTACATCATGTATAACATGTAGTGTATGATGAGTATCACGTCATTCGTACTTCAAGAGTTCCTAATAAAATGTAGTGCATGCTTATCTATTTACATATATAGTTGTCCAGCTTGTTCTGCCCGCACTACAACAAATTTGAGATTTTGAGACGAAATTATTTAGGGACGAAATTTTTTTCATCCCTAAAAGTCATTTTTTGGGACGAAATTTAAATTTCGTCCCAAAAAATCGATGAATTTAGAAAACCGTTCGAACGTCAAAATAACCGATCGAACAGTTTTTTCTGCGACGAACAGTAAAATTTGGCGGATAATTACTTTATTATGGCGGGAAAAGTTCAAAAACGTTCGAACGATAATTTGTTGTGTTCGAACGGAACATATTTGGTGGCAAATCCTGGCAGGAAGCTTTCTAAACCGTTCGAACGGAATATATTTAGTTAGAACATATTCAAGCACCACATTTATACATTCGAAGGTATAATATTAATCTCGGTACGAAACTCAAAATATAAAAAATATCTATCATATATACAAATTCATTAATTAATTTTATGTAATTAATTTTAAAATATTTTAATGATTTCTTTTACGTTAAATAAGATATTTAGTAAATAAATATTATCAATCACATACATATTAATCAACCAAATAAAGCAAATTATCAAAATGCCATATATATTGTTCATAATTACAACAAAAGAAAATATAAATAAAAGATAAAAACTATTGTGATGCGAGGTCTCTACACACATCCTCGACTGCAGCTAATTGTGTCTCTACCTGTGTCAGTCGAGTACTAACTGTGACCTGAGTTGCATTATTGGCATTAATCGCTGTACGTAACTCATCAACCTCTGTACGTAACCCAGAGACGGTAGCCATAATCTCTGTACGCAACTCAGACATGGCAGTATGCACTGCATCAATCACTGCTGATGTGTGTACACCGATCTCAGCACGCAATATGTCAGCCAGCTCCTCGCGAATATATGTGCGTGATGTCTCAGGCTGTGTAGATGTCTCACCAGCCGATACTCCAGTATCTCCTGGCTGCCCATCTCTCTGAATCTCAGCCCTATCTGGAACAGCTCCACGAAAACGAAATCTAGAGTGTCCCGTGCTCCGTGATAGGGTGGTGCTGTTGATCGGTGCCATCGGAAATCGGGAACGCTCGGCAGGTTCGGGCACAACCCCGGCATGTAGCAAAAATCGAGTGATGAGGATCCCAAACGGCAGTATATCTGTCGTAATAAACCGTGCCTCTGATCGGATCCTCTCAAATATATAACCAACGAGGTCGATCGGGATGCCACGAGCGACCCGTATCATAAATCTCGCTCGATCCATGCCGACCTCGGTCTTGTGCTGCCGTGGGTCAATATTGTTGGCAATGATCAAATTCATAATCTTGAAGAAAGAAGATAAATCTGCCTGCCTAATACTCTTGGAGCCATCATACACTGGAGCATCTGGACCAACAATCAAGTCCCTGACCTCGTGATCAGCAAGTGTATCTATCTCATCTGTGTAATCTAGTCCCTCGTCCTGAGACTGAGCTGCATCACCTGAGGGACCAGACTCTCTAGGCGGGAGGTTTGGATAGGCATCAAGAAGCCTAGGAATACCCAGATATACAGCGAGTCCATCCGCTAAAAATATAACAGGAGCTCCTCGGATAGAGATCCTATATGCCCCTCCATCGTCTGGGCTAGCAGCACCGAGCTCTTTATAGAACTCAGTAACGATCTCAATGAAGGAAAGGAGCTCCATTCCTTCTTCTCGCTGATCTAAGATTGGTGTCCAACCACGATCATTAAATACTGATGGGAGGGAATGACCCTCCCATATAAGAGCGACAAAATCAGACAGTTTTACCTGTCACTCAAGTAAAACGGTCCGCTCTCGAACTGTTTGGATGGAAGATTCTCCTGATCTACCACGTTTACGGCCCCGAGAAGACATTATTATGATCCTGCAATTAAAAAAATAAAATATACATTCAAGATTAGTGATAAAATCTAATTACGACTAAAAGATTTACAAAATTATATACTAATAGCAATTTAATAAATTAATTGATAGAACATATAATCAATTAAACGATGAAAACAATTTAATAAGCTAATAAAATGTTAATGGATTTAACTTAATAATTACCGTTCGAACGTCTAAATATATGTTCGAACGGAAAATTAATAACGTTCGAACGTGTCTATAAAGTTCGAACGTACGTTCGGTACTGGTTAATACCGTTCGAACGTAAAACAGATCTAACTCGGCCATGGCTGAGTCAACTCAGCAGCCATGAAAATACTCAAAAATGTTTCGATTCCGTGGTTTCTTCGACTCAAAAACAAAGTACTCTTCATTTCTAAACATCCTACGATAGATTTATGATGTTCTACGGTAATTATTAATGAGAAAATATAATTTTAAGGAAAAAAACCAAATAAAACCATAAAATTATAAAATAAACGGTAAAATGAGTTTGAAAGTACATACCTTTAGTTGGGAGGACAAATGTTGTACGTATGTGTTGATCACGACGGCAGACGGCGGTGAAGAGCGTGCGTTCAAACGTTTTCTCGCTTTTTCAAACGGTGGAGACGGCGGCGTGAGAGGAAGGAAGCCCGCGATAAACTTATACCTGCAGAACCGTTCGAACGTTAATATTAAACGTTCGAACGTTAATATAAAACCGTTCGCCCGTTACTGTTTCACGTTCGAACGGAAGTTTTACAATATTATTAAAAAATATATTAAATGTATACTATATTTATATTCATATAAATTATTATAATATATATACTATTATAGTAGATTATATATACTGTAATCTACTATGTAATATTATAATATATATTATAATAGTAGAATACTTTAATTGAAAGCATAATATCTTATAAAATATTTTCTTATAGTATAATAGTAATATATCATAATACTTTACTATCAAAGTGTTATATATGAGATATTAAGATATATATAGTACCATATAATAGCATGTAGTACTATATGGTATGAGTTTATACTTAACTAATATATGTCATATTACATATTCCATTATACTTTACCTACTAAAGTTATATATGATATTATACAACATATATACATAGAGTATAGATTACTTATAATATACTATCATCTTATAAATTTCTACATACTTTATTATGTGACCTTAGTATATTTGGGGCTATATATATGTGAATATATATTACTAATACATATGATCTTAATAATATATATGATAGTATAGGTCACTATATATATGATAATATATATTACTATATATACTATATAATTAGTATAGATTACCATATATATGATAGTATATATTACATTATATATGATAGTATATATAACTAATACATATGATGTTATAGTACTTTTCATTTAATGATGAAAAAAGTTATATTTAATCATAAAGGATATGTGTTCGAACGGTACTCATAAACAGTTCGAACACATATTTTTACGTTTGAACGTAAAATAAAACATTCGAACGGACAAGGTAAATGGCGGGAAAACATCCCGCCAATTAAAGACAGCTGGATTACCGTTCGAACGTAATTTGTTATAGTTCGAACGGATTATTGCAGTTGTGGGAAAATATCCTGCCAATTAAAATATAGTATCATCTAATATGTCTACATATATTAATGTTGTTCTTTTATTCAACATTATAATGAAAAAATAAATAAATAAAACTTTGTAATACCGTTTGAACAGTTAGAAATTAACGTTCGAACGATAAATTTTCGAGCGGGAATAATTTAATAACGTTCGAACATACTTTTTATACGTTCGAACGTGAAAATTAGGAGGGAATTTTCTCCCGCTTAATATTTTCACATTCGAACGGTTAGTAAATAACCGTTCGAACATGAAATGTTCTTCAAAAACACGACAGAACCTCACAATTCTGTTTCTCTCCGCGCTGTCGTCGCTCCGTGTGCTCTGAAGATTACCCTTCGCATATCAGAGGTATTTTTTCTCAAACTAGCTCTTAAGCTCAAAAAAATTGTTCATCTCACTCCATTATTCTCGGATTAATACTTGTAGGATAGTTTGTGATTATTTTCAGATTATTCTCGGGTTATTTCCTTTTCATCTTCAATTTGTCAGGTATTTCTTTTAAAATAGAAATGTATGATTTGAACTTAATATTTTGCAATGTTAGAAAGTTGTATGCTTTGAAATTGGTGTTTGTGTTTGTTAGAGTTTGTAATTAATGGAGTTTTCGGCGTTGTTGAAGACGACTGGAATCTGGAACGAATATGTTCGAACGGATTAGGATTACCGTTCGAACGTATTAATTTTGTTCGAACATAGGGCATAATCGTTCGAACGGGTAATGATATTTCATATACATAATACAAATAGTTTGGGATAGTTGTGTAAATTATATGTACTACTACCATTTAATATTGTTAATTCTAGATAAATAAAATTATTATTCAAATTAAAATACTACTAAAATTTTAAAATAAAATATAAATTTTGGTAGATTTAATAATACTTAAATAGTTAAGATTTAATAATACTTAAATACTTCAAGATATATTAATAAAATTAATATTCAAATTAAAATACTACTAAATCTTTAAATTAAAATAGAAATAGTTAAGATTTAATAATACTTAAATACTTCAAGATAAATTAATAAAATTAATATTCAAATTAAAATACTACTAAATCTTTAAATTAAAATAGAAATAGTTAAGATTTAATAATACTTAAATACTTCAAGATAAATTAATAAAATTAATATTCAAATTAAAATACTACTAAATCTTTAAATTAAAATACTTAATTATAAACATGTAAAACTAATATTTAAATTAAAATCTGGAATAAATATTGAAATAATACCTACTAATTATGTTTTTGTTGTATTGTTGTGTAAATAAAATGTTGTTATTGTTTGACATATATTAGCATATTTTGTATTTTTTGTTCATCAAAATAAACCTTAGACCCGTTCGAGAGTTATCAATTCGGATGAATGCTTGATTGATAACTCTTGAATTGTCCAGAGTGGACAGTTTGGGATTGTAAGATCATTCTCGCAAACTATAGAACTATATCTGTTGTCGTCCAACATTATGATTTTGGTAGATTCATCCATTGTTCTCTGGGTATGCAGTTTCGGTGATGGTGCAACGACGTGTTAATCGTCAGTGGACACAACGAAACGAGCATATTTGGAGAACTATGGGGAGATGCTGCCGAAATTTTGTTGGACGTGACAGATAATAGATCATAGGTTGGCGACTATGATCTTACAATCCCGAACGGGATAGGACCAACTACCCGGTGAAAGGTGGCATACTCATTAATTGGTACATGATATATGGATGTTTGCTGATGCATTACAATATTGTTTGTAATGAATATAGTCGGCATGGATAAGAGTTGGATGAGAGTTACCGATCGATTGGGTCAGAATTACAATGTATATGCTGAAGGTGTTAAGAAATTCTTGGAGTTTGCATTGGGTACATGTGATAGTGATGGGCGTATCAGATGCCCATGCAGAGAATGCAGGAATTTGCGTTCTCATAAGATAGACTTGGTGAGAGAACATCTGTTTGTCAAAGGTATTGATAAGGGTTATACTGATTGGGTCTTACACGGCGAACCATATCCAACTTCATTTGAGGCTCCACATGAAGAAGAAGAGATCGATGAAGATGTACAACCAGAGATTGTTGGAGATGATTACGATGAGGATATGGAGGAAATGTTAGGTGACATCGGTGCGGGAATGTTTGTGGATGAAGGTGACACGGACACATTAAGCTCAAATGATGGGGGCCATAACACTTTTGCACGCTTGTGGAATGATTCACAGCGTGAGCTATATCCAGGATGCAGAAGACATAGTAAGTTGTCGTTTACCGTAAGATTGCTTCACATAAAATCAATGTGTCGATTATCTATTAAGGCAGTCAATATGTTACTTGAGCTGTTTAAAGAGGCACTGCCGACAGACAATACTTTACCTCGTAACTTCTATGAAGCAAAAAAGTTGAAACGAGGACTCGGATTTGATTACAACGTAATACATGCATGTACGAATGACTGCATATTATTTTGGCGAGAGAATGAGCAGTTGAACGAGTGTCCTATATGCCACGAGTCAAGATGGACATCGGACAAGGCAAATGTTCCGCAAAAGGTCGTCCGCCACTTTCCATTGATACCTAGATTACAACGATTATTTATGTCACGCGCAACGGCTGTAGATATGACATGGCACTCATCAGATAGAGTAAGGAACGAGAATATTTTGTCACATCCTGCTGACTCCCAGGTGTGGAAGGAATTTGATCAGGAACACCTATGGTTTGCTGAAGAACCGCGTAACGTAAGACTTGGGTTGGCAACAGATGGATTTAATCCTTTTGGGAACATGAGTACTAGTCATAGTACTTGGCCAGTTGTACTTATGCCGTATAATTTACCACCTTGGAAGTGTATGAAAGATCCATATTTCATGATGAGTTTGCTCATCCCAGGTCCGAGGTCACCGGGAAATGATATAGACATACACTTACAGCCATTGATTGCAGAATTGAAAGATTTGTGGGAGAATGGGGTTGTCACATTTGATTCGTCAACAGGCAAGTCGTTCAAGATGCATGCTGCGGTGTTGTGGACAATAAATGATTTTCCAGCTTATGGGAATTTGTCAGGTTGGAGTACTAAGGGGAAAATGGCATGTCCAACTTGTAACAAATATACCAAATCTGAATGGCTTACGTACGGGAGGAAATTATGTTTCATGGGTCATCGTCGATTTTTACCTGGTGACCATAGATGGCGTGGAAATTCTAGAATGTTTGATGGAACTGTTGAATGGGGCCAACCTCCACCATATTTGTCTGGCGAAGATGTACTTGCACAATTTATAGATGTTGGTTGTAATGAATTTGGTAAAAAACAACGAAAGAGAAAACGAGCTACGAATGAGTTGAATTGGACAAAGAAGAGTATATTTTTCGAACTCCCGTACTGGTCGAAGTTAAAATTGCGACATAGCCTTGATGTTATGCATATTGAAAAAAATATTTGCGAATCCGTATTGGGAACATTGATGTCAATTGAAGGAAAAACAAAGGATACAATAAACTCAAGGAAGGATTTGAAGCGGTTGGGAATAAGACGGGAAATGCAGTTGCAAGAAAATGGTTCGTCTGTCTACATGCCGATTGGGTGGTATACATTGTCAAGGAATGAAAGGGTTACATTTTGTGAGTGGCTAATGAAGATCAAATTACCGGACGGTTATGCCTCGAATCTAACAAGGTGTGTGAGAACAAATGATTGGAAAATAACTGGATTAAAAAGTCATGATTGTCATGTTTTCTTACAGCGTATCTTGCCTATTAGTATCCGTGGGTACTTGACCAGAGATGTGTGTGTGGCTTTGACTGAGTTGGGTGCATTTTTTAAAGACTTATGTGCGAGGACGTTGAATGTAGAAGCTTTGGATCGAATGGAACGAGAAATTGTCATAATATTGTGTAAGCTAGAAAGTATTTATCCACCGTCATTCTTCGATGTCATGGTTCACCTAGCCGTTCATTTGCCGCGTGAGGCTCGACTTGCAGGACCAGTTCAATATAGATGGATGTATCCCATTGAACGATTTCTTGGAAAGTTGAAACGTACAGTGGGTAACAAGGCCCGTCCAGAAGGATCAATTGCAGAAGCATATATTGACGATGAGTGGCATACTTTCTGTTCCAAATATTTCCACGGAGTTGACACTCGGTTTGATCGGCCAGAAAGAAACTTTGACGTTGACCGAGCAAGACAACGGACTATATATTCTGTGTTTTCCCAACAAGTTC
>NW_023361371.1:0-205 GCF_001411555.2 Juglans regia
GCTCCCGCAAAGGGTGTTGGTCGAGTAAGACAGCAGGACGGTGCCCACGGGCCATGCCTTGACAGCCCCGCTCGCACGCCCCATGGCTTGCCTTGACAGCCCCGTGGCTTGCCTTGGCAGCCCCGCTGGAAGCCCCATGGCTTGCCTTCGCAGCCCCGTGGCAAGCCCCATGGCCTGCCTTGACAGCCCCGCTGGAAGCCCCATG
>NW_023361372.1:0-205 GCF_001411555.2 Juglans regia
GGGGCTGTCAAGGCAAGCCATGGGGCTGTCAAGTCAGGCCATGGGGCTTGCCATGGGGCTGTCAAGGCAAGCCATGGGGCGTGCGAGCGGGGATGTCAAGGCAGGCCATGGGGCTTGCCACGGGGCTGCCAAGGCATGCCATGGGGCTTGCCACGGGGCTGTCAAGGCAAGCCACGGGGCTGCCAAGGCAGGCCATGGGGCGTGC
>NW_023361373.1:0-209 GCF_001411555.2 Juglans regia
TTCCGCCTTGCGAGATAAATTGACAAGAAGGAGCACTCGGGAGTGGATTTTTGGGAAAATCTCGCCCTGCCCATCGCGTAGCCATGGGTTTGGATCAGATCTCCTTTTGGATTGGGATCGGAAGGACGCTAGTATGTCGCTCAAGGATTATATGAATTTTAAGTAATTAGTTTGATGGGTGCGATCATACCAGCACTAATGCACCGGAT
>NW_023361374.1:0-210 GCF_001411555.2 Juglans regia
AAATGGAAGAAGAATAATATAAAGAAGATCGAAGATGCAATAATGCTGCTTACCCATGGAGAAAGTTGAAGTAACTGTAATGCAATTTAGAAATAGAGGAGGGGTGATATTTGAGAGACAGAGACAGAGACAGATGAGGTCCATATAAATCCTTAGAAACAACGAACTAGTCCATAAGAACTAGATCTGACACACAAACCAAAAAGAAAC
>NW_023361376.1:0-210 GCF_001411555.2 Juglans regia
CTCTCTCTCTCTCTCTCTCTCTCTCTCTCTCTCTCTCTCTCTCTCTCTCTCTCTCTCTCTCTCTCTCTCTCTCTCTCCGTTTTTCCTCTCCCCCAGCCCGCCGCCATGCGCCGGCGGTGGTCGACACCGCCCGGCTCCCCAGCTACCCCAGCCGCCGGCGACCACCACCCTTCGATTTCAGCCCCAACCACGCCACCGTTAGCCCCCACG
>NW_023361377.1:0-210 GCF_001411555.2 Juglans regia
TCTCGCAAGGCGGAAAAAACAAAAACGAGGGGTGCAACACGAGGACTTCCCAGGAGGTCGCCCATCCTAGTACTGCTCTCGCCCAAGCACGCTTAACTGCGGAGTTCTGATGGGATCCGGTGCATTAGTGCTGGTATGATCGCACCCATCAAACTAATTACTTAAAATTCATATAATCCTTGAGCGACATACTAGCGTCCTTCCGATCCC